>NW_010326860.1:79003-91796 GCF_000700745.2 Antrostomus carolinensis | reverse complement strand
AGTGTTGCTCCTTCAGGCCTTCTGCAACTTGAAGGAAGCTTGCTTGCAGTTGCACGGGAGGGGTGCGAAGAACCTGGCTTGATGCAGAGCTTTGGTGGTGGAAAGATTTCTTAAGAATTCCTGTTTGATTCTAAAAATTAAGTCATTATGTAAATGTTTGGAATTCTGGGCTGCTCTGAGAAGCTTCATTAGGAGGAATACAAGAATGGGAATTAATTTTACTTATATGTAGCAAAGAGCTGATGGGTCCTGAGGAAAGGCTGCGAAGTGAAGAAGGGAGAGAGATGCTTGCTCCCCCTTTACCAGCTCTGTTTGCGAGATGCCCTTTCACAGGGATTCGCTTCCTTTTTGGTTTTATTTTATGGAGAGATGTCTGTGAATATATGGCATGAGATTACACTTTTATTGTCTGCCATGAATCCCTCGTAAGGGTAGGACAGTGTGGAGGTGTGCAGCCAATGCTGCACTATAGGGAAGCATTAGGAACTTCTGTCTCCACCAGTAATGACCAATTAATGACCATTGAGATAAGCTAACGAGAAATCAGGGCTACTTAGAGCTTTAACTTAGTATTTCCTGACCACCCACAGACAAAGAGTCCATTATTTCTATAGTATTATTTAATGAGTATTTCAGATGAATACTGGACTCACTCATGCTCTGGTGGGGGCTGCCTGAACATTTTGCTTCCAGCCTGAGAGATACCTTTATAAAATCACGTAACTGGAAGAAAATCCCAGATCTTGGTGGTGGCTGAAAGAAGTTTGTTCAGCAGCTGCTCAGCTGGGACAGGCTGGTAGGATTGATTTCCGAGAGGACTTGGCACCAACTTTGATGTTGATTCTCTTTGGCCCAACAGCAGTGAAATTTCAGATGTGCTTCTGCTGAATTTGCTCTGGAAACTGAGGCACAGATCATACAGATCATGCCATCTTCACTCCCACGGAGTAGAGTTCACCACCAAAACGCCCCTTAGGTTTTGCTGGGACAATTCAGTGAGAAAAACAAATACAGAAAGAGGTGGCAGAAGAGCTGTACTCTCATGCCTGTTGAACAATAGATTTTCAAACCACTAGTGAAATGGGAAATTCTCATTTATTTTGATAATTGAATCTGAGAAGTAGGGACTTTAGGTGGTGTCCTGGCTCCACTTGAAGCTGAGAGTGCATCATTTAATGTCCCTAGGACATACATTGCACTCCATATGTTGAGTTTTTTAGGGTTCACTGGGCAGCTGGTCTCGTCTCAGAGCTGGATATTTAATGACTGGTACTAATAAAAGTTATTGACCAGTCAGGATGGCAGAGAAGAAGGCTTGGAAGGAGAAAAGGAGGCAGGAAAATCTCTAAAGAGTAAAGACAACTGAATTGGACTAGGCAGGCAATGCCATTAGCACTGAAGGGAGAAAGGTGGAGATATGCAGGATGCCACTAAATCCAGCTGCCTTGTTCAATAATATTAAGTGCCTTAAGCACCAGTTGTGGATGGGACCTTCAGCAGCAAAAGCACGAGTTGGGGGAATCATGTGGCACCTGAGAAAGCTCTTACAGCTGCTGGGATTGGACTGCTGACACCCCAGATACCAAACTTGTGCTAATGGGGATATTCCACTACCTGCTGCTCTTTTACCTCCATCAGCAATGATGGTTGCTGCTACTGGCAGCCATGAGCACACCCAAGCAGAATATGTGCTGTGTTTTAAAAAATCAAACTCTCGTTTTTATAGCCTTGTCCTGCACAGCCTTGCACAATACAACAGTGTGACCCCTCCAGATTTTATAATATTGGCTTCCTTCATCTAGGTTTGGGATTAATAAACTCTTCTGTGTGGCTGCTAAGCAGAGTGGTAGGAGAGGATAGGTGAATGCCTTTTTGTATTGCCAGACATCAAATACAAATGCTTTGTAATAACGGAAAGGAACAGACAGGGGAGCCCTTGTAAATACATTTAGAAGAGGGTATGGAGGTGATACAGAAGCAGGTTTATATTTGTGGCTTCGGGAGGGAAGGACAATTAAGTGTTTCCCTGCACACCCTGCCCTGTCTCCTGTTCCTGCATCCTAGGAGCCTTGCTGTGTCTCCGTGTACCCCTCAAACTCACACAGCACATGCAGGACATGGTGTTCCCCAAAAAGGAAAGGAAAAGACAGGGACCAAGAAGTTGTTTTGCTCTGGTGCCGCAGCTGCAGGGACAGAGGGGGAGGTTTCACTGATCAGGCTGCCCATGTGTGCTGAATTCAGGCCCCCAGCCCTGCTTTGTTCCCCTGGCAGGAGGCATTAAGGCTCCCAGCTGTGGCCTCAGCTGTGTGCAGGGAGAAGGAATTTAGTTCTTCTTGCGGCAGGAGGCTGCCAGGTTGGATGCTGGAGGGGGTCCTGCTTTGCAGCAGCTTATTGGGGTGCTCTTGGCTGATGACGGTGAGAGGGGGCTGCTGGGATGGAGGTATGTGAGGCACTGACTTAGTGGTTGCTAATACTAATAATCAGAAAGAAATCTGTTTGTGAGGTCTTTCAGGCTTTCTCCCTTAACAGAAATGAGGTTTGGGTCAAATAAAGCTAGTGTGTTTGTAGTATGGCCCTGAGACCCTGCCCATAAGCCACATTTCTTGTGTTTGGGTGGTGTGTGTGGGTCCTCTCTGCTCCTTGATGCTGTTATTTCCCCCCCCACCTTTTGCCTAAAACACAGGTAATGCCTTCAACGCTTTTAAAAAGGTTCATCTTAGATATGCAACCCAAAACTGGGCTGTGCCCAAACTTAAAATGCTCTTAAAGGAGAATTAATAGCT
The DNA here is from genome assembly GCF_000700745.2 of Antrostomus carolinensis. NCBI lineage: Eukaryota > Metazoa > Chordata > Aves > Caprimulgiformes > Caprimulgidae > Antrostomus > Antrostomus carolinensis. Next base: position 89,013 of record NW_010326860.1, on the reverse strand, counting down.
CTTAAAATGAGTGTTCCTGGGTGATGGTTGTAACGTTCCTCAGCCAGAGGTGGAAAGAAGAAATGGGAAATTAAGACTGAATTATTTGCTGCCTTGTATTATCGGTCTTTGAAGGAGTTTGTAGTGCTTTGGTTACTCGGGGAAAAGCAGAGGCAGGACACAAATAGGCTGCAGATAGCTTTCGCGTCTCTGAACGCCTGCCTTCATTATTATGCAGTGCAAGTGGTTGTTGGCACAAGGACAAATTCCACTGTAAATTATTCGTGATTTACATGAGAAGCTCATTAATTCTCTAACACCGGATTTAGATAGTTTCATTTGTAAAGGGTGTCACTTTAAACACCGCTCAAGCATATTGCCTTCTATCTGCTGACTCAGAGTGTGTGCTGAAAGATGATAAACAATAAAGTGTGTATGTGTTTATAAATACATGCACACACACACATTAAAAAATGGTATCAATTAGAAGGTACACTATGTGTTTAGCAGTGGTGCCTGTGATACATGAATTGGCTGCCTATTTAATAATTTGGCCTGCCTTAACATTTGCATGCCGTGGACTGTAGATTTTTTGTGTTGTGTTTATCAGTGAGGAAGTAGTGCCTTTTCATTCCGATTTTTAGTTTTGAACCTGGATGCTTGTTATCTGCCACTACAGCCCTTGTTTTAAGGGCTTCCCCTTCCTGGGTGAGACTTTGCTCTGGCTTCAGGAGCAGCAAGACTTGGTCATGAACAAACAGTACAGTTCTGTGGGATAAACAATAAGCAGGGTGTCTTTTTTCTTCTTTCTTCCTCATATATTCCCTGTTTTTCTCAACTGTACCATAATTCGGAAGTTTGACTAAAAGAGTAGTCGGGGGGAAAATAATCCCTCAGTGGAATTACTTTTTTACTGGGGCTCTGTCTCTTGCTCCAGGATAGATATAGCCAATAGGCACACCAGAAGTAGCTGTTGTTGCAGCTCATATGTTGAGATAATGTAGTCCATATTTCCATTGAACGTTGCTTTTGCATTAAGCAGCATGACCCTTCTGCATTAGCTGAAAGAATTATATGCTCATTTGCAGCTTGTACTTATTGTTTTAATCCAGCATCTGGAGCTATGTGTTCCCTGATAAAGGGCTGACGTCGAAATTTGGACGATGGTGTAAGTGTTTTATCTTATATCCATGTGCCGTTCGGGTTTAAGTTGCAGCTTATAATTATTTTAAATGGGCAGTTGCTCTTTAGAAAATCTTAAGCTTGATGCAAACAATAAATGCGGGACAAGCTGCCAGACTCACCTTTGAAGTCTCTGGCCTAAGGAAACTGTTTCTTGACATCTCATTACTTTCCTTCTCTTATTAGAAACAAATGTGAGCTTCCTACATGTAGATTAAATATGGCATGAATTAAGAAAGCTGAGGTAGACAGCAGCAAAAGACAAGAAATTATGTTGTGCTCTGCTGCAGTTTTATTTATCGGGACCAAAGTCTGAATTTATTATTTTTTATGGCTTGTAAGTTAGCACAAGGGAAAAAAAAAAGGAATATTTTTTTTCTGCAACTATCAATCTACCGTTCCATATGCATTTAAACAATTTTGCCACAGGGAAAAGAAAACATGCATGTCTTAAGTAACCTGAACTTCCACAGTCGTTGTTGTTCTTCTGCACGTAGAAGGGCTTTCCTTGCTTTCGGTGAATTTTTTTCCATTGCCTGGAGAAAGTGGTTTTGACTCACAAGGCATGGGGAAATGTAGGACAGGGTTTTGACAGAAGAGGAGGGAAATCCTGTAGCTCTCTGCTTGTGAACAGCATACATGAGACCTGCCCTGACCTTTTTTTTGGCCTTCAGGCTGAAGTCTTATGTCATGACCTCTCTGCTGTGCTTGCAAGGAGTGGATAAACCTGTTTTTGAAAATAAGAATACTGACAGCATTTTTTTGCAGCAAACCTTCTTGCATAGAAGCTCCTTATCTAATTTATTTCAGAAAAATTTCTAGGGGAAAAAGAAAACAAACCAAGAAACACTGTGCTATTTTCTTTTGTCTTCAGCAACTTGCTTCTCACAGAAGAGCTTAAGAACAACATTTTGTCTAATTTAAAAAGATTTTCAGAAGTGGTGACTGTGTCTTCCCCCCACTGTATCTTGAATTCAAGATGTGTTTGGAAGGAGGTAGGATGGGATACACATGGTTATGGATTACAAACAGCTGGAAGTACTATACCTAAAGTCAATGGTTGTCAGGATGGAACACTCTTCAGGTGGTACCACCCTACATACCCTGTATATAAGCCACTGACTGTAAACCATGTGTTGGCCTGATTGTTTTTCTGTAGCACTTCTCTTTTGAAGACCCAGAACTCAAGCAGGCATAGTATGAATTCTTCTTTTGTTTTTGTTGGTTTAGTGTGGCTAAGGTCTAGAAAAGCATTTTGAAATTATTTCATGTTTTTTTCTGGGGGAATATGTGTGGGTCAGTTTTGTTTGAACTGTCCCAAAATATTGTACCCTCAGAGGGCACTCATGATTTCAGTCAGCTGCTTCCTTATAGACTGATAAGGAGGTCTGTGTCTGGTGAAAACCTGTGCAAGTGTTGTGGAAAAAAATTATAGGAGCAGTGCCAGATGATACCATGTGAAAAACTGATCCCAGCTGTTAGTGGTGCTCTTCAAGCATCATGTTCTAACATGTTATTTTCTAGTGTAGACAAGCCCTCCATGAGATCTCCCTTTTCTTTCCCCAAATCCATCATGCCGTGTACTGTCTTTAGTGGAATATTTTAGTTCTTTATAATTTTTTTATGAAAGTTGTATCCATAGTTCAAAATGCAAGTATAGTAGCTAGTGTTTATTTCTTTGTGAGGATGAAGGTGAGAGCCACTTTGGTTTTCTTTATAAACAGTGTTTCCACTTTGTAAAACTTACAGCTTTAGGTAGACAAGAGGGACAAAAGGTGGGAGAAGAGTTACCCTTATTTGTCCGGTACTCCACTGAGGCAGAAAAGAAAAACAAAGATCTCTAGTTTTGTAGACTTGCAAGTCTACAAAGTAATCCCATTTGGAGAAACATAGTGGAATATAGGAATGAAATTTCCTCTTATTTCTCTAAGGGAAATCTCCAAAAGCATTTTTAAGCTTATGTTCCTGGTATATAAGGGGCCAGGTTAAGTATTTGCCAAAAATAAAATACACTCCACCAGCAACCTACTATCTGTGTGTGTATATTCATACATATATACACACACAAGAAAATTCTTACTGCATCTTTGCACACTTTTCCATATGGAGACGCTTGGGTTTGGTTTCTGCATGGCAGTGGATGTTAGCAAGCATGTATGTAGGCCATTTTGCTCCCAACCAAGGCATTGAAGAAAATCAGCAAATAATGATATGCAAAGTGGAATGAGGTGAGCGTGTCACCTGTAATATGACAAGGTATTAACTTCTTAAATGAGCTGGACAGGCTGGAGTTTTAATCTGACTCTTGACTGTTGTGCCAAATAGATTTCAGCTAAGTGAGGCGAATGTTTATAATTAATTTCGGAGTGGCTTAATTTCTACACATTAAGCAAATTGGCATCTTAAGCTCTGAAACAAGGAGGCGACTCGGCATGAGTCTGTGTGTGATTTATTTAAAAAGAGACTGGTTTAGGGACTCTGAAGTCATGCTTGGGGTTAAGCTGGCGCTTGGCATTCACTCACTGTGACGTTATCTCCCTCAAATGGCAGCTTCACGGTGAGGCGAAGTCTGAAATGCACAGATGAAACACAAAGGTTACAAGCCTGTCTCTTTTCTCTTTGCATAACTCTAATGACATCAGTCACTTAATAAGAGACACCACTGTTATAAAGACCTGGAGAGTAATGGTGTTTGCAAATACCATTTCTTGTCCAGTCTTTAGCTGCTGCTAAAACTTCACTGTTAGACTTTTCCCACCCTTTCCATGGTTGAGCAAACACGCGCTGACCAACAGCAGTCTTTGCCTTTGGTGCTCATGGTCCCAATTTATTCTTACGTCCAAGCAGTAGCCAAACCCAGGTCTGCATGGTTTCCAAGGTTGGTCAAAATTTGGTTTATAGCCGTAGGCAGGAGCTCTAATGAGTGCTGATGTTAATACACAAAGTGAACAATCAGTTGTTTTAAGCAAATAAAGAATTACTCTTAAAAGGCTGGGGAGGGACTTAACACAGCGCTTGACAGACATTGTTGTCCCTTCAGTGATGCTATGTACACTTCTCTATAGCTTATGATGTTCCTTGCCTCATCTTCTCTGAACAGTAGCTGTTGTGCTACCTTCTCGCTGGACCCACTCCTACAGTTCTTGTCTTCTGGTCTGCCCATACAGAGCAGGTTAATGTTTTATTTCTGAGTTAATGGGTATCTTTAAGATCATTTCTCTTGGGGGCTTTCCCAGTAAATTATAAGTAACTTGTGTTTGTCTTTAAAATCTGGTCCCATTGAAGTTGAGAGAGGGCTGAAAATAATTATGGAGGAAACCACACTAGTTTTTAAAACCCTACAAATGGTGTTTTATTCCCTCCTCCCCCACCCCCACTTTTAATGCTTTAAGGATCACTAAATAGGAGATTTGTAATCAGAGCAGTAAGGAGCAAAAGCGTGGCACAGAGTTATGAGCCAGATGTTGGTTGCAGTAACTCGGGTGCACCGTTCCTTAACACCCACTCAGCTTTCCTTGTGGTGATTCCCCAGAGGGGAGCTGGGGACTGGATGCAAGCTGAGATCAATCCCCAGTCTCTGGCATCTGTTTGAGGGCTGGAGCTGCGTGTTGAGTTGAAGTTGTGTGAACTGAGAAACGGAGACAGTGTGATGTTGGGAGAAAGCCTGGATCTTGGAAATGTATTGCTCAAGGAACCAGAAACTGGGCTGCTATCCTTGTGCCAAACCAAGGTCAAAAGCCATGTGGGTTTTGGAACATTAGGAAAACAAAAAACAAAACAAAACAAAAATCCAAAAAACAGTGTTAAAGAGTAAGCTGTATTGAATGATTGATAACTTGTTCCTCTTACCCTGCTATTTGTACTCCCATCTTTGACTTGTACTGTACTGCTGAGGTCTCGCGTTATAAGGAGCCGAGTATGAGCAGCAGTGAGCTGAAAATATTTGACCAAATATTGATGTCTTGAAGTGTGGAATTGAGGAGTATTTCTTGGACAAGTAGTGCTGCTATGCTTTGTTGGCTCAGTATAAAAAAGAGGGAGGAGGGGTTTTCTCCTAACAGTTTCTCTTCTGGCTTTTCCAAAGTTTTGTTTGAGACTCTGGCTGGGATAGCTTTGGATGTTGCATTAAGCATTTTAGTTGGGAACTGCACGTAGGTGCTGTTCCATGTCTGTAGCTTGGTACAGAATAAAAATAAGAAAGGAAAAATTGTACTGAACTTTCTTGATTTCTGCCGTGAGATGTGGTAGAGTATGGAAAGGGAAGCTTTCCATGCATAGCGGAGGAGGAGGAAGCTGGATGTGGAAGAAGGCTGTGCTTTTATTTTTGTACTCCCAACATATAAGACCCTAACTTTCTTATTTCTTTGCAAAGAAAGAGAGGATGGTGGGGGCAGGCTTAATTCTGGGACATCTGGCCCCAGTGAAGCTCTTTCTGGTGATTAGGTCCATCTTGAAATCAGACTTTTCAGCAAACACATAATTACAGAGGTTTCATACCTACTTTGAATGGTTAACATATGATGTTCTTGTACATTGTTTTTCTTGCAGTTCATTTTTCCCTGTAGTGTGACTGCGCAGAATTCACACTCTCAGTTTGTGTTGATGGTGTCTCACCTGACCTGACAGTTTTTGCAAAGCTTAAGGCTCATGAAGGTGGAAAAATGATGCTTGAGCCCAGCGCTAGTTGTGTTAAGCTGTTTGCAGACTAATTTGGCACTAAATCTTAACTTCTTTTGTTCACTAGATGCCAACAATTTAGGCAGCTCTGCTTGTGCACTTTGCAATCAAGCTGATGAACCAGTCAAAAAAACCGATTACATCACAGGGCTTCTCCCCTCCAGATACCCTGTTTTCTTCTGTAAACATGGGCAGGAGGACTAGAGAATATAGCCAAGTGAGCAAAAAATGCAGATCAGCTTCTTACTGGAGCAAATATCTTTCTATAGGGGGAAATCTGAAAAATTTAGAATATGCTACTATAATTTGTATTAGAAATTTTGCATCTCCTTGCAGGAGGTAAAATAGTGTTCTCCTACTGTGCCTGGCAAAGGTGATTGTGAAATTATGCTGTACTTGAATTTCTCTTGATAATGAAACTGGATTTAAAATGTTACCAGATTTGCCTTCTCCTTTTCTGTTTGGAAGATGATCAGGCACTGAAGAGGACAGCGTCAGAACTAAAGGAAGTTTTATCTGTCTCTTGAGCTCAAGCTTCTTCAGGGAGAGGGTTGTTCATCTTTGTACGGGGGTGGGATCATTGGCTTCCTCATCCGCTGCTGTCTAGGTACTGTCACAGTCCTAATGGGAATTGCTAGATTGTTTTTTCATAGTTATGTCATTTTGATATGAGCATGGTTCTTGGTCAGAATTTGGTGGAGATGAATTCCTCTGCAAAGGAAAACAGTGAGCAAACATTCAGGCCATCTCCTGGTCGACAGTCTGATGAAATGGGTAGGAGTATATGAGCCCTTACCCCTTAGCTATTTTCATGAACCTAATAAAAGGTTTCTTTGATTTTTCTTATGACTTTTCTGCTTGTTACTCTAAGGAGCCATATCAAGTATGGGAAAACTTCATCTATCAGAAACTGCTACTATGGCTGAAAAGTTAAGCCACAGACCTCAGTTGTGAATTTGCTGCATGCTTTTTTTCAGTTTTTCTTTTTTCCTTTCCATAGCTCAGCCTTATACCCATATGACTATGATACCCATAGTCAGCTTATGGTTATCCAGAAGAACAGCATGTTACTTCTGGTTATTTTTTTTTTTATATAAAGATTGGTTAAAGTTATGTCTACAGAAAGTAAAACAGCCTGATTTATGACCATCCTGGAACATTCCCTCCCTGCCCCCCTTAGTTTTTCTGCAGTGACATACGGTGGAAGAAAATATCTTTCAAAATTTGAAAGTTAGTTATGATGAACGAGCGTTTGCATTGACCATGTACAGGGATAGATGCCATGTGGACCTTGATGGGAAATACTTTTGATTACTTTAACATGGATGATGCTCACTTGGCTTCAGAAGAGAGCTCCCCTGATTGATATTTTTAATGAGCTAGGGGAGAGTATTAAAACTGCCTGCCTATCTACCTACAAGCCCTTAGGGTAGACAGCTAAATCACTGTGAAGCATTAGAAGTAGAAGAGATTATCTAACCAGACATTTTCTCTGGTGTATATGGTATTCATGTATGTGCATATCACACTTCTTTTTATTTCTCTATTTTCTTACAAAGCAGCTTGAATGACTGTGCTCCCATCAGCAACTCTTGTCTAGTGGACAGCCTGAAAACAATGTAGCATGCCCAATTTCCTTGCTGGTTTGAACCACTGAAACAAATTCAGTCTCCTTCATGTTTTTTCTACCCTAAGGATATGAAAGGGGGGAGCATATGTGGAGGAATGAGTGTTTGTGTGTATGCGAATATGATTTTATGTATTTGTTGTATGGACTGATAAATGTCCAGGATGACCTTGGACCTGGAAGGGATACCTGTGAGTATGCTACTTCATAGTAAAAAATAAACAGAAAACCTTCGGTAGCAGAAATTAATGGAATCAAGGGAAATATTGGATTCTGGGTGCTATTTTGAAGTCTTTTTCCTCAGAATGGAAGTGGCATAATCAATATATACCTCTTTGGCTGTTAACTCTTTAGATTTAGCTGAAATCACATTAAATGGAATAGGTTTTATTCCTGGCTTAGGCACAGAGGGTTATATTTAACGGAACTGTCTGGAAATCAACTATTTGGAAGCTGCCAACTCTTCACAAAATGATGATGCATATAGCTGTAACCAAACAAATAATGATATTGTTTCTTTGTCATTACTGACGTGGGCCCTGCTTTATAATGAACTAAACACAAAAAGTTCTGGTGGTGTGCATCCTGTTTGCTTTTCCTAATTCTCACATTGATTTCTTTGCCTGTCTGTCCTTGGGCAAGCCTCGTCATGCCTTTCCTGTCCTAGGGTATCTTTGCAAGAAACGATCTCCCTACTGTTGATATGAAAACCTCTGCTGTAGGCAGAATTGCAGGCCAGTGTGTTGGGAAGTCTGGGGTCTGGACTGGGTTTTCAGCTGTGGGGATAATCTGTAACCATGAGAAATGTCAGTGGAAGCAGTTGGATTTACCACCTCTTCAAACAGCACCCGATGGTTTTAAGTTCAACACTCAGAGTCAGTCTGTGTTGGCAATCTACAGGTAAGAAGACTACAACAATTACTTCTGTTAATTACCAAAAAAGGTATTAATAGATGCATTTAGAAGGCCTTAGAAGCCAATATTTCCTACTGCAAAACACATTTTAAATATTATTGTTTCTTGTGGAAAAACCACCACACAAACAAAATCAAAATGAAAAAACTCTCTTGCATTCTGAAGATGCTGTCATGAGAGAGGCCTAGGTAGCGTCTGTTCACACTTCCCACATATTGTGTAAATATATCTACCTCAAGCATTTAATCTTCCCAGAAGCCATGCTTTCCTCTCTTCTCCAAACAAGAAAGGTGGAATCCTCTCCCTCCTTACAAAGCCCACCTATAGTTTGGCAGACTACCAGCTTCAGGTTGTTTGGGTTTGGTTGTTTTGTTTTTTTTTTTTTTTGTTTTTTTTTATAATGCTCCAATTTTAAGTTTTGCATAAAAGCTGTAAATGTTTCTGGAGTTATGAATGATCTCATTTCCCTCTTTCTCCCATTCTCCAGGAACATTCCTAATAAGTTACTCAGTTGCTCTCTCTTCTGAACAGGGAGAATTTCAGCCATAAATAAAGCAACACTCAAAACTGTAAATAATGTTTGGACAGCTTGCACTGAGGGTTTCCCAAAGGGAAGAAACTATTTTGTCGTGGCAGTGTATCACAGGGCTGTCCGGTGTCGTGCTGGAAGCTGATGATGTTGCTTTGGAGCATGCTGTTACGTGCGCAGAGTGCCTCCGAGTTCCTGCAAGTTGGGTCGTGTTATTTTTTTACCCTAAGGATTCCTGAAAAATTGGCTTGTGGTATAGCTAAGTAAATCACATTGATTAGAGAAGGGGAAAAAGGAAGAGGGAGAATGAAAGCCACCAAATACGAACTGGTGCTAAGAAATTCCACACTAAGGCTGAAACTACAGCCTTATCTCAGGACTTGGTGGGGGGAAAAAAAAATGGCAGGAACATATGTCAATGACAGATTGCCAACCTTAGCATTTAATTCCTGGCATTTTGTGGGTTTATAGGATTTGCTGACAAAAAGATGAGGGGGAAGGGTTGGATGGGATGTAATTTCCTGAGTGTTCTTCTTGAAAGGAAAAATCTCAACCCATCTTCTTTTATTTGAATATATTGGAAACAGCCTGAACAATTGTAATTTTTCATTAGATTAAATACCTCTGAGTTATGACACGTTTTCTCCTTTAAAGCAGTGTCCAAAGCATTGGAGAGGTATGTCCAATTAAATGCTTTCCTTATTCGAGCTTCATTAGGAGGCTGTCTGTTGGCAGTCTGTTTCTTCATTTGACACCTCTGAACTACGTAGACTCATGGTCTGTTAAAATGCACGTGTTTACAAAGATGTGAATAACCCCAGTCTGCCTGTTCTGCAGAGATGTATAATAAGCAATATTTTGAAAACTTCTGAGAAGTATGACAGTGAGGATATTAAAAATAGAACCTTATGTTGTACTCAGGTGTTTATTTAGACACTAACTAGCCACAATATATAGAAATGCTGTGTGCTTCCTAGCTTTGCCTTTTTATCTGTAAATCTTTATCTATTCCTTGAAATATCCTTGATCTGAAAGCCTCGAACCTGCTTTTAGCCTGGGCCCTCAACAGGGAGCTGTTTTAAGCCATGTCATTAGAAATCC
>NW_010326860.1:78245-78992 GCF_000700745.2 Antrostomus carolinensis | reverse complement strand
TGCTGAATGTGGGAATCTCATCTGGATAGCCCTGGATATTTTACTCTGAGTGGACAACCTGGAGGAAGCTATTAAAACTTTTGCACAAAAATGACAGAAAAAAATAATATAAATCATTATTTCCTCCTTTTTTTTTCTCTCCACCCACCTCCCGACCCCCTCAGAGCAATTGCTGGAAGAAGAAAGGGAGGATTAGACGACCCTTTTTTTCCTTTGAAGGCATGACCTGTTTCTCTCTTGACCAAGGAAACAGCTTGCAAAAAGGTTGCCCAAGTTGTGGATGCCCCCTCCCTGGAAGTGTTTAAGGCCAGGCTGGATGAAGCTTTGAGCAACCTGGTCTAGTGGAAGGTGTCCCTGCTGATGACAGGGGGGTTGGAACTAGATGATCTTTAAGGTCCCTTCCAACCCAAACCATTCTATCATTCAAAAGGAAAATGCTGCTCCGATTGAGGGTTTGAAGCATTTTTAGAAAAAAATTCTTCGATGGCTAAAAGGTCTTTTAATATTCACAAAGGCCCTGGGTCTATTTAAGTGCATCTATCTACTGCCATTTTTCTTCTAGAGCAAGAGTACATGGAAACTGCTTTTAGGGATTGAGTGCCAGAATTTGTGAAGTGCCGGGTTGCAATTTTTTGCATCAGTATCTAAGGAAAAGGCAAAGGCCTTATCTTTTGGCTGTGTATAATCTCAGTATGCACTTTGGTGAGTTTGTGAGGTCCACTTGCATTACAGAAGGAACATTCGAAC
>NW_010326860.1:45514-78209 GCF_000700745.2 Antrostomus carolinensis | reverse complement strand
TCTTGTAATTTCTGCAGACTGTAAACTCTGTGCTGGTTAGGGTAGGCTTCTCCTAACCCATGCAACTCTGAGATTACAGAATGTGTGTGGGTCCAGGTTTGTCGATGCACCTTGTAAACTCCACAGGTGACACCTCCAACTGAAATTAAAATACTCTGCAAGCCCTTTGTTTCAGGTTTTATTGAGCCGACAGGCTGCTCTAGCAAAATGATATGGTTTATAATCTCCATGAGTTAGTTGTTCATTTCAGGGCTCATGAAATTTAAAAGCTAGGCAGGCTAGTCGGCAGTACTTGTAAAGCCCAGGAGTCTGTCTTTGCAGGTCGAGAGACTTGAAAATCCCTAACAGAGTGTGCATGTCCATTATAATCCTCATGGATCTGCCATGAAAGCGTTAGGGAAGTTTGCAAAATCCTCTGGTAAACCAGAAGATGATATAACCACACAAGGCATGCTGCTTCTTTTGGTATTCTCTTAGGGCCTTAATGTGCTGAAATTCATCCTTCTCAGGCTCATGAGGACTACAAAGCCTGTAGTGAAGGCAAGTGGTGGTTTTAATCCTGCTCTGAGGCTCCATGGGTGTATGTCCATGTGCGACTGCCATCTCTGCTTCATTTCACTTGGTTTCCCTGGCAAAGATTTGCTAATTCTTATCAGTTTTTCCTTTTATGGATTGGGTGACTTAAGCCTGGTCCTTGGCAAAATGCATCTCTTTGAGCATGTAGAAAATCCGAATAATGAGGTGAAGGTGCATGTTTCCTCTGTAAAAAATGTTTGAATGTCACATGAGTAAGCACAGACCGTGGTGCTGGTGCGTCCAGCCTCCTGGCATAGGCATGAGCGGAGGAGAGAGGAAAGTGTGACTTAGTGTGATCCATGGGACTTGAAGGAGGGCTTAGCCTTGGGGCATGACCCATGATACGAGGGTTGAGAGGTCTGTTCCTTTTGGCACAGGTAGGTAGGGGAGTTTGGGAGGTGATTACATGCCTGAATGGCATAAATATCACAAAGTAAACCATCTTGTGATACTTTCCTGAATGGTGCTTTTATTGAAGTCCCTAAGTGCTAAAGAACAGGCCTGAAATCCCCTGCTTTGGGCCAATGGCATGGTAGAGTTGGTGCACAAAGGGGCTTGAGTCTATAGGTAGATGCTACCTGGGACTACGGCACAGGAAGATTCCTGCATTTCCAAATTTGGTTCTGTTTTGATATGTAATGATTGCTGTGTTCTTTCTGGAGAAACATCTGCCTGTATGAAATCTTTTCCTTGAGCATTTGATTAGGGTTAGCCAGCAAAGGCTCTGTTTTGACCATTGAGGACCAAGACCAGACTCTTACAGTGAGATTTTTTTTTTTTTTTCCCTAAAAGAGACTTGCAGACTTCTCTGGCTTGTGTGCGTGCACAGGCACATATGTACATGCATACCTTCTAAATTGTAAATTGTTGTAAATTGCTACCAGCTTTTGAACTTAAGGGAAGGACTGAAGTAAAGAGAGGAAAAAGCCCACCCTACCTTTCAAGTACCTCAGGATCTCTTTAACAAAACCTGCAGGCTTGCAGGGCTCATTTGGCATTAATGAAGCGTTGACAAATGTTTTTGCAGCTGGATTAATGCTAATGAAAACCGTTAGTTTTGGAAGGACCTGTGTGCAGAATTGCGTATTGCTTAATTCCAGGTCCCTGAATTGCTCGAGTCTGGGAGTGCATGGGGAAGGCTATGGCTAAATGGTTGTCCAGTCCTAATGCTCTGGGCTAGGCATCCACTGTAGGTGATGTTTGAAGATAATAGCATGTCTATACCTCTGGTCTAGCCTAGGTTGTCTGTTTGAATAAAGAGATCATAGATGTTTGAAAGTAGCTTTTTGTTTCCCTTGATGCTATTGTGGCTGAAGTGTGTGGTGTTAAATGAAAGGATGAGAAAATGCCCAAGAGCATGAGAGAAGTCCAAGAGAACAAGTATTTTTGTATTTCCTAGCATTGAGAACTGATGGGTAAACCCTGACCATCCTGCTGCAATCATGAAGGGTTTCACAGCAGCAGAACTGGTGTGTTAGAGGTCCTGGGAAGTGGGACTAGGGCAGCTTGCAATGATCCATGTCATGCCTTGGTGCCCTTGAAGCCCAGTGCATACAGGTGTGTTTGATGGGGCTGGAGGAGGGAGAGGGAAGTGAAGGATGTAATAATTCCTCCTCAACACTGTTCAGCTGCTTAGTGTGCAACTGAAAATTCAGCCTTAGTGTAAATGTCCATGTTTATCCCTAAAAATTAATTTTTGGTGAAAACAGCAAGCCAGGTACTTTTTCAGAATTTGTCCCTGTTGTATCTCTGGAGTGATACCAGCTCATACCAAGTGGTAATAGCGTGTTTATTTGTAGAAAGAAAACAACCAGCTTGGGAAAGCAGGGCTGTTTGGCTCAGACTCCATCTCTTACATGCCCTGACTCTTGGTTTGTTGTACATTGTAATATATAGAGGGTTGTGGATTCACATTTGCCCCTGTGCCCTGAAACTACTGTATGCCCCACTTGGACCATCTGCCTTAAAGGTATTTCTTTTTAAGGATAATGCCTGCCTTTATTTTAGGTTTTGTTCTCTTTAAACTCCTCTTCTAAGAGGATTGCACAGATAGTGTTTCATGGAAGAAATTTTGTATACATTTAGTTTGAGGGAATAATGTAAATGCATGCAAGTAGGATCTTACTGTGCAAGAGCCATGATGTATTTATATAAAGTATTAGAACGTGGGGGGCTTAATTTATAACACTGAATGGTTAATGGGAATAAGTCATAAATTACAACATTAAGCTTACTGAGTGTTTGAGATCCCTGCTTCTTTATGTGAGTCTGTGGATAGGAGGATGGCAGGTCTGTTTTTTCTGTATGCACCTTGTAGACTTTAATACATTGGTTTTATGTCACTTATGTCAATTCAGTGAGGCAAAAGGAAACATTTTTCATTTGCAGGTTTTGAAAACACGGGGAATAGGGGAATTTCTTTCCCTTTCTGTCTGTCCCTACCTTTTCCTCTTTGTTTCTGAAAGCAGCTGTCTTACCTATGTCTGTACAGTGCTGCACTGAAGCTCCAGCTCTGGGATATTGCTCACTGACAGCAGCAGTACACATATGAGGTGAGGAGGTAGCTGGAATGGCCAGTGGGATAAATTGCAAGTTGAAGGACTTTAACTTTTCCTTTTTTTTTAATTATTTTTTATTTTTTTTCTCCCTCAAAGGACAATTTATTATGCAGGTGTCTGTAGGTTTCTTGTGGCTGTAGGGGTCTGCAGTGAGATCCACTGAAAAACGTGGAAGGTAGCTGTAAGCTCTGCATGTGAAGACTGATATTTATTTATTCACTTTAGATCTGAAGCTGTGCCTGCAAAATCAATGTGCTTCTGATCTCCAAAAAATCCCCACTATTGCCAAAGCCAAGTAGGGAATGCGAGAGAAGACCCAGGTGCCCAGCAGAGAGGGATGACTTTGGCAGTACCAGACTGGCTTTTGTCATGCCCTGTTCCTGGGTACCCCTGACAGCCTTGATGTTGGCACATCTGGGGGATGAAAGGGATTGAAGTATCATTTTGGGGACAGGAAAATAATTCCACAAGGAAGACTTGGGAATTTCTGGTTTATGGAGAATGGGATTATTTGCTTCTGGTGTGCTCCTCTGAATTGAGTTTAAGTACAATGTTGATAACATGTAAATTATTGCCTCTGGAAGTAAAAAAGAAGTGTTATAGTGGGGATAGTTAGTGATGAAAGAGCAGTGGTGATCAATAAGCCTTTGAACATTAGGGTAATGTGCACTATCTAAATAGATAGATGGTTTGCCTTGGCTAATTATTCCAAGGATGAATCGTGACATGCAACCAGGAGATGTCAGAAAAGAAAGCATCTAGCCATGTATGGCAAAGCATAATTGTTAAAGACACAAGTGATAGTGGCCGCTATTGGACTCGCATGATTGCTCAAACTGTTAGATCGGCTTTTTTTGTCAGATCTCAGATTTGGTCTGACAGCAGCAAACATCTTCTCTCAAAGTGTTAGTTTCTTTTTATCCCCCCCCTTCCTGTTCTTTTTTAGTCATTTGACCATAATTTACTACCTTGCTTAGCTTCTTAGTCGGTTGTCTCCCACTCCGGAAAGCCAGGTTTCTTAAGTGCTTCTATGATGCCAAGTTAATTGCCCGAAAATAAGTGCTTGAAGATGGATCAAGTATTGTCTCATCAGCATTCAGCATCCCTGCCAGAGCGTGGGAGGGGGAAGGGAGGCAACACCAAGAAGGTCTGAAGAAAAGAGATGGGGACCAAAGGAAAGCATGACTGTCCTGCAAATGGTCCTGGCTAGGGTTAGCCTGCAAAGCTCTTCTTGGATGTGACTGAATCCCTGCTGTACTTGCAGGTTGTCCTGTGAATTGTCATCAGTGCTGCAGTGTGGACATGGGTGGGATTGATCTCCCCCTCCTCAAAAATGAGAGGGGAGACTTTGCTTTTGGGTGGCCTTGGCCTTGATTCTTTACTAAGGCAGAAGTTGAAGCGCATACCTACCTATTCAGGCAATACTTGTGTACCACTGCTTCGTTTTCTCTGCCTCTCTTATAGAACAAGGGAGGGGAGTCAGTGTTCTTGACTTGTCATTATGGTGAGGATGATCTCTAGATAAATGAGCGATCTCAGAGGTATGTCTAAAATGCAAAGATATACAAGAGCTATTGTACAAGTTAGAAGTGGGGAGAATAGAGGAAAAATAACAGCTGATGCCTGTGAGTCCACCTCACAAGTATGTAATGCAGTCTAATGCAGCACAAGCCTGGATATAACACAGCACCTATTCCTTCTTTTATTGCCATGGGTGCTATGCAAAAAAATGAGCAAGAGAGCCACTGCAATGAAGTTGTGCTCTTTTGAGGCAGGACAGGAAGGTTTTTGTAGGATAAAGCACCCAGCATCCCCTTTCAGGCTCACAGGGGACTTCGAAGGAGCTGCGGGGATGAGGAGCAAAGACAAATGCCTGATCAACATCAATAACAGATGCTTTGTGCAGCAACCAAAGTGCAAGTCGAGTCCTGTTGAAACCCCCTGTGCCTCAGTGGCAGGCAGGGGCTGGCAGCTTGTAAGAGCATGAATGTGTTTGGGATATCCGGCTGTCCAGCCCTGCTTGTCAGTTTGAGTTGTGCTTTCCAGATCTGGGGAGAGGAAGAGGACAACCACCCCCTCCAGACATGCCAGCACCACTGGGGCTTTGCTTTATCCTCTTTTGCTGAATACAGCCGGGGCCGCTCCCTGGGATTTAACAAATCCTCTACTATTTCAGGGCCCGAGGGTATTGGCAGGGCTCTTGATCCCTTCTGCCCCATTCTTGCTCTGATTACTTATGCTGGGGTGTGTTGGACTCTGCATCCGGAGGGATTTTTTGCAGTCCTCTCTTTCTGAGACCCACTGGGCCGATTTGCCTTAATGGTGCATGAATTTGCTCCAGCCTCCTAACCTGACCTCAGTGAGTTTCGGTGTTTTTTCTGCTCACCTTTAATCTGGGAGAGCCTCTCTGCTCTGGAGAAGGAGCAGGCTTTTATTCTGGCTCATGCATCGTCAGTGGATTTGTTAACTAAGCTTTATATGTAAAATCTTTAATAAATGCAATGTCAGCGCTTTAGAGAACCTGCATGACTTTCACATCCGATTGGCAGGGCCTGCAGTCAGAAATACTGTTCTTGCACTAGCAAATTTGATATAGGTGTGTGAATATATGCATAGCCCATATTATTCATTTTGGCGGACATATTATTTTAAAATCTTTTCTACCTTTTAGTCCTCATCTTGAGATCAGAAACATTGCAGTCCTTTACTTGATTAGGCAGCAGTGAAAGTAAATAATTATCGTTGAAAAGCACTCTGAAAATATTAAATATTGCTTTAATAAGTGCTCTCCATCTACATTTGTGCCTTTTGTCAGATGTGCAACCCTCGATTAATGCATCAGCCTTTCTTTACCATTCATCTGTGAATGTTATCCCACTTAGCGCCTGCATTTTTGAAGGACCTGTCACTGCCGTGTCTGTGCAGCTCTTCCATATCTCATTTGCCAAACAGGTTTGGGCTGGCAATAACCAGAAAGGAGTGTAATGAGGCAGAGAGAGCCCAGCATGCCTGGTGCATATATTCAACAGCATCCTAGGTGATAAATCCGCATGTATACCTTTGTCGGTGCCTGTGCAGTAATGTCAGTTCAATAACATCCCTTCAGGACAGTAAGATGGATTTTACATTTATAATGAATGATGTAATTTGATTATTGTTGCTAGCAGCAAAGAGGTTTAGAGATAGTCCACTTCTCAGCCCCGTGAGAAGCTGAAATGATGAAAGAAACTTTGCGGTATTCCTCAGCACACATTTGATCCATCAATCACCCACACAAAGTGTGCACTCCTAAACCATTAAAGTGTGACATCTTCTCCTCAGACTTTTGAGTTTACTGACTTTAAAGCAGCAAGTCAATTAGGAAGCCAAACCTAGGCTGGGAGGAGAGGGGGAGAAGAAAAACACTATTAAAATACTAACTTGACATGCTTAGGTTTGTTTGATAGGCTAACAGACTGCTAATATTTAATTTAAAAAACCTGGATGCTGTCCAAAGCAAACTTATGAATAGCATAAGTCATATTAAAGCAAACTTTCATTAAGCAACAGCTTTCTCATAATTAGTTTCAGCAGAAGGATATGGTTTCAGAGAAACTATGGCATTTCTTTATTTCGGTAACAGAGCTTTCTGCTAAAGGTTATTTCCAGAGAGTTACTCATCGTGTGGTGTGATGAAATAAATGGGGGACTGATAAATCTGGAAGAAAACCTAGACAGGAGTCCAGCTCCTGTTCTCTTCCCGACAGTCCCTTGAACACAAGGATTGCAATAAAATTTAACCTCTACATGCAGTCACCACAGGGTACTTCAGGGGTGAAGTGTGGTGGTTGCAGTTCTCTGTTGGAAATGCCACTATTACTTACCCACTGAATGACTGGGCAGGAAGAAAATTGCAAAGAAATACAATGTAGAGTGGGCCTGAAATGAAATTTTCTGCTAAAATTACAGGCTAAGATTGTTGAATGGGTGTATGGGAAATAGCTGCTTAAAGATTTGACTGCCTTGCGCGATGCTCGCAGCCCTCACATGCTTGTGCCCTGTCCAGTTATCGCAGTGGTGTGTGCTATGGCCAGCAGTGGATTGTACAGGTCCCTGGGGCCAGCTTCATGGAAAGTCACAGAGCTTCATTATCAGTGATTTTGGCCTGGTGTGGAATTTATGCTTTTTGCCTTTTGTTTCACTTCATTAAGTTAATTGCTGATGAGAGGAGGAACATGCACAGAAATATCCAAGGGGAGTTAGGAGCCCAAATTCTCTTTCCCAAGTTGTCTTCAATTCCTTAAATAGAAACACACACATCCAAAAATACAAAATGTATCTCAAAATAATTAGATAGACATGATAATGTGTAATTAGTGACTTTTATATTACTATTATTTTAAAGCTTGTGTACTTTCTAAGTAGTTCCAGCATTTGACCTAGTAAGGTCTCTGCAATGATGAGGAGCAAGGGAGGTTTTATTACTCTTTGGCAAGTGTTTATTTTCAATGTCTGTGCCTTAGAAGCCATAATGCGCGTGTATGACAAGTATTTCTATTTCCTGGGTGAGAGGAATGAGTTGTGGGAGATAAAGGGGTCAGTGGGTGGCATCATCAAGAAGTATCGGAGGTGGCCCTCATTGTGAGTCCTGCAGCTGCTCCTCAGAGGGATGCAAGTTCATGTTCTTGACAGCTTCCCCTCCAAGGTCTTCAGATTGGTTCTTAATTGGCAAGCTCATTAGCAGGCTTACTAACAGGAGGGAGAGCAAGCCAAATTTGTATTCTGTCAGCACTTGCTGTGTGGAGTCAGTAATCAAATAGCTTTTTTTACAATGTCTTCTTTGGTGTCTACTTCTGATGGCTCAGGTTTGTAGGCCTGCTATAAACCCCAATAAATATAGCAGCCATTAATAACTGATTGACCAAAGGGATTTATGTAATCATGGGATTACAGATGCTAATTCCTTTCTCCAGTCGTGTTTCTGCATTTTATTGATCGAGGAACTGGCTGTAAAACTGATTTAAACTAATGGCATGACAACGCAAGGGTGGGTTTAATGCCACTTGGATGCCAAAAGACTGCCTGGGTTGAGTGATGCTTGGGCTGGTTTTACTTGAAGAGAGAGGTGGGAAATGGTTCTGTGACCTGAGGGCAACTTCTCCAGGAATTGCATCCAACTTGCCTAGTAGTCACTTCAGAGGAGGTGGCCATACCGGGCTGGAGTAAGTCTATTTTCTAGTCTTTGCATCTATGAGAGATGTGCTCTGCTGTAGATACTTACTTTTCTTTGAATGTTGACATCCAGGACCCTCTTTTATCTCATAAGGCAGTTAGACTGTTTGGACTTGCTGGTTCCAAATGGGAATTAAATGGTTTTTCAGCTGGAGGGAGATTGTGGCTGGGCTGTGGAGGCCAGGAGGGCTGGAGCTGCTGGGGGCTGTAATGGAAGGTTATAGAGGAGGAATGTGGCTGAATGACGGTGGGACAAAATGGCTTCTGGGGTGCGTGTGGGTAGTGGCATAGCTCCTCACAGCCTGGCTAAACCTTGGGCCTGGCTTGGCGTGAGGGGTCTGTCCACACATGGGGCTGTGAGACACCACTTGCAGAAAAGGGGTCACCCAGTCACGAACATCCCTGCTCCCAAGCTGCTCCCACAGCTATTGTGCATGTCTCCCCAGTGTGTTTCACCAGCTAGAATCACCCCGTTAGGCTGGGCCTCTGTCCCTTTCCCCTGGTTGGTGTGGAGTGGTGCAGCTAGGCCGATTGACATCAGCTATCAGCTCTTCCACGTATTTAAAACTCATGTTCTTAAAATCACTTCAGGACTCTTCCAGAAATTACTAAAGAACATTTCCTATGAGTTTCTACTTAAGTGTCTTTCCCAGCTGTCCAGGTTTTTCGCCTGAAATTTGACCTGAATTTTCAGCTGAAAACCAAATTTGTTTTTTGCAAGATGTTAGTGAAATGAATGCTGGTGGCAGGATATTTGGTTTGCTGAGCATGGGATGTTCCTGCGTAAATAAGGTGGAATTACTCCAGGCTGCAGAGATGCTGTGGATAGGGATCCATGAAGCACTGTAAGGCAGCGCTTACTGGGTTGGCTTGTTGTTATCTGCTAAAGACCTGCAACTCAAGGTAAAGCAATAAGACCCTGATGAATGAAAATATATGTTGGCTCATCAGTGCTTCAAGCAGGATGTGGGAAGTGACTGTAATGAACCATCTTTTTTTCCACCTTAAAGTAAACAAAATTAAGCTGAAAAAACACTGAATAGAAAGCATCACATGGCAGTGGTCGACAGTCAGTGTTTGTAATGTGAAATGTGCTCTCAATTCCCAAGGCAGGGGATGCAGGTGGTGCCACGTGTGTGATGCCTTTGAACACTGAATGTGCCAGCTAAATCTGAAAGGTATCATACCCAAAACCTGAGCAGCGGTGAGTGCCTCTCTGCTCTGTCAGGCAAAATCCTCTGTGAAAGTGGCTGCTGGTAGAAAAACAGACAATACACAAAGATGAAATGCTTTTCATCTGTGTTTCTGAACGGTATGTTTCTCCCAAAGCTTATTTTTTTTTTTTTTTCTTCTTTTCCCAGAGAAGCGGCACTGACAGCCACATAGTTACTGTGTGTATGAAGAAAACCCAAATAAAAAGTAGAAGTGAGCTTGCTGGGTTGATGTCCTTGCTGTCTCATGTTGCAGTGTACAGAACAGAGCTTTTTGTAAAAACTGTGGATACCATTTTCTGCCTCACCCTTCTGACAGTGGAAACAATTCCCAAGGGTAGCAGACGCCTTTGCCATCCAGCTCCAGGAACAATAGCCATGTTGTGCTATTTCGGTAGGCTTTAAGAAGTTAGACCTTCCTAAGAGCACTTCTGGGCAGGCTGTTACCATTTCTGCTCCCATCCTGTTCCTGGCCATATCGTGTCTTCTCTGCTGGGGCTTGGTGCATGGGTGGGCACAGCAGTGAGGAGGAGCTGACCTTCCCCAGAGGGAATCTCACTTTGTTTCCTTAACAGGTCCATGTCTTGCTTCCCTCCTGGAGCTTAGCTGGTATAAAAAGTAATATCCCAACTGTGTGTGTCTGTTAATTATCATCTTCTTTTTTAATTTACCAGTAGCTCAGAACTGAGTGTTACGACTTAAATGTTATATCTGGGCTCTCTTTGAGAGGACAACATGAATGAACAGCAGACGCTGGATTAATGCCTTGTCCTAATCTCCTTTTATTTGCAAATATCCAGTTCCTTGCAGATGGCTCTGAACAACAAAAAGCATACACGGCCTGCCTCTGGGGAAAATTAGGTTGTTTGTGGCCACTGATGTCTGCGTTATAATCCCTGCTGGCAATTTCTTCTTTTGTCACCAGAGCAAGGGTTCAGTGGCACTTTGAAGGCACAGCATGGTTAGGTGGTATTGGAAGCAGCATGCTTTGGGCTCTGAAGCAGGGTGGTAGAAAGAGAAAGAAGAGGACTTTCTCTCTTTAGAGAACAGGAGGTTGTGTTTTTAATTCTCATCATCCCTTAACCAGTGCCATGACAAGGGGTTCAGGACAACCAGCTCATGTGAGCATCTCTTCTTGTAGCATGAGATGCCTTCCCATGGTAATGGGCTGACTCTGGAGCTGATTTCAAGCCAGACTGTCAGTTGTCCGTCTTTACTGCTGTCCCCAGGCTTAGCTGATGTGCAAAAAGGCAGTACTTATTCATAACTCTTAAAAGAGGTGCATTAAAAAGAGTGTGGCCAGCAGGTCAAGGGAGGTTCTCCTCCCCCTCTACTCTGCCCTGGTGAGCCCATATCTGCAGTACTACATCCAGTTCTGGGCTCCCCAGTTCAAGAGGGGCAGAGATCTTCTAGAGACAGTCCAACAGAGGCCACAAAGATGATTAGGGGCCTGGAGCATCTGCCTTACAAGGAGCGGCTGAGAGAGCTGCGACTCTTCAGCCTGGAGAAGAGAAGACTGAGAGGGGACCTTATCAATGTCTATAAATATCTGAAATGTGGGGGCCAAATGGATGGGGCGGGACTCTTTTTGGTGGTGGCTGGTGATGGGATAAGGGGCAATGGGCAAAAACTGGAACACTGGAAGTTCCACACAAACCTAAGGAAAAATTTCTTCACTGTGAGGGTGACAGAGCATTGGAACAGGCTGCCCAGAGAGGGTGTGGAGTCTCCACCTCTGGAGGTGTTCAAACCCACCTGGATGTGTAGGGACCCTGCTTTGGCAGAGGCGTTGGACTAGATGATCTCCTGAGGTCCCTTCCAGCCCCTACGATTCTGTGATTCTGTAACTTTATCCTCAACTTGTCAGAGCGTGATACGAGAAATCAAATTTGATGTGATGAATTAAGGGCAGGGCTGGGCAATAACTACTCTTGCAAAAGGTGGGGACAAAAGCTGCTTATCAGGAGATGATTAATCATGAAAGTTAAATGATCTGATTAATCTTTCTGGCTTGGCTGTGTTTAAAAGGCTGCCAACAGAAAAATGCAAGAGAGGCACTGGGTGGTATTATTAAAATTTGTCACCACTAGCTGCGCAACAAGAAAATCTTACTGTAAATGTCAATGTCGTGTTGTTAGCCCAAAGTGAAATGCTTTTTTGACTTGCTATCTAAGAAGACAGAAAACTGCAGAATACAACTAGCTACCAACATTATATCACTACGGTACCTGAGCTAGCTTTCTGGATGCTGCCTAGGTAATCTAGGAGCCAACCTGTTTGGGTTTTTTTGTTGTTGTTGGTTTGGGTTTTTTTATGTGCGGAATTTCTGGGCTTAAAGGAAATCTCCTTTCTTCCTATCCCTTTCATGGCACTGCTGCCTGTGAGGCTGGGATGTCAGCTCTACCTGCAAGCCAGCCCTAAGGGCACTGGAGCTCTCAGACCAGCACATGGAGGTGAGCCCTGAGCAGAAAACTGTAGTGGCTGCATATAATTCTGGAGAGGATCTCATGTCTTTGCCTTTGGAGCTAGTAAAGTCCCTCAGACTTCCAGTTTATGGTTGCATGCCTGTCAGGGCTGGTAGCTCCACTAAAAATAATTCAAAGTTAGACTTCTCTGTTGCTTGAATACCTTTAAAGGTGGGATTAGTTAGGTAAATTGTTCCTGTAGCAGCTTAAAACATTGAAAGTCTGTGAAGCACAAACATGCTAGTGCTGTAAATTGTAATTATAATTACAGCGTGAGACCTACTTTTGATCAGGTCTATCATGACAGCAATAGCAGTGAAGCCATGGCAGGACAAGGCTCCCTTGTCTCTTTCTGGCATTGGAGTCAGGTTGATTAAACATGCTGCAGATATGTCAACGTGTGTTAGTTGCACCTTTGATTGAAATGAATGTGCCTTGAGGCTCCTGCATTTTTGGAAGCATGTGTTTTATCTTATTTAAAGACTAGAAATTGAATCAAGTTGTGTGCGTCTTTTTTCCCCCTTTACAAGCTGACAAAATCAGTCCATTATATGGGCCCTATCCTAAATCTTCTGCTATCAGTGGATGCTCTACCAGGTACAGGCAGTAATGGGACAGAGCTTGACTCTGAAGAGGAAATTGCTCTCTTCTAAAACAGTGCTTTCAATTTAGCCTTTGTGCCATTTTTCTCTTTTCTCCTTTGTTAGAAATATTTGTTCTGTAACTGTATTGAACTTTGCAGATGTTTTTTGGGTGCAATCTGTAGGAAAGAAGCTTGGCCAGATGTGCTCTCATACACATGTACCCCTCTAGCTAGATGGTCTGAATCATCTGAGTGCCTAGTGCATGTCTTTATGCTGACTTTTAGGGCAGGAAGGCTGTTTTGTGAAATAAAAATAAAATAAAAAAATCTGTGTTCAGCTGGCATGTGTTCAGCTGGCAATTAATAGATGTCCAGGGTTTGTGTCATGACATTTTGTTCTGTCATAACTGCTTCCTCATGCTGTTGCTTTCCAGTCTTCTCATCTTTTCATGTCAGACTGCTGCAGGTGGCTCTGCCCAGGTGTAGCATCTCAGGCAGATAACTTGAG
The DNA here is from genome assembly GCF_000700745.2 of Antrostomus carolinensis. NCBI lineage: Eukaryota > Metazoa > Chordata > Aves > Caprimulgiformes > Caprimulgidae > Antrostomus > Antrostomus carolinensis. Next base: position 65,097 of record NW_010326860.1, on the reverse strand, counting down.
TATCCTCTTGAAAGAAATGTGTTTTTTGCAGTGTTGAACAGACTGTACTTATCTCAACTTCACTTAACCCACTTTTAAAAATATTGTGTTCCTGTCCCTTTCCTGACATGTCTCCAGCACTTACTCTGTTCTCTGAATTCAGGATGTTAAAGGAGACTTTGCAGGTGAATGTCCTCCTTAGAAGGAGATTTGATTTTTCTTGTTTGGTTATGGGGCATTTTGTAGATTAGTGCAGTGGAGAAAGAGAGATGTAATATAGCTTGAAAGGGTGTCGATATTTTGCTATTAGCTCCTGATGGTTTTTGAGTGTTAAGACACATCCCTGGGTAGTAAGAATATTGCAAGTCACGTTGCAAGTTGTCCAAGCCAGGGAAGAAAACTGAGCTTTGGAAGACTGTGCATGTACCTGTTGCAGGGTAGGGTCCAGTCCCTTATTGAGGTCCAGCTGATGGCCTGCAAGTAGATATGCAGGTAGTGACAGAAAAAGGGGTAATGGCTTTAAACTGGAAGAGGGTAGGTTTAGATTAGATATTAGGAAGAAGGTCTTTACTGGGAGGGTGGTGATACACTGGCACAGGTTGCCCAAAGAGGATGGGGATGCCCCATCCCTGAAAGTGTTCAAGGCCAGGTTGGATGAGGCTTTGAACAACCTGGTCTAGTGGAAGGTGTCCCTGCTCATGGCAGGGTGGGTTAGAACTAGACGATCTTTAAGGCCCCTTCTAACCCAAACCATTCTATGATTTTGGGTGGTTTGAGGAGCACAGGAGGCCTCCTTGTCCCCAAGCCAACTGGATTGATAGCAGAATGGGGCTTGTCCCATGGGGCTTGTCCCTAGAGGAGCAGTGGCAGTTTGCTGCAGGGCCAGCCACGGGCTGCAGCCACAAGAGCATCATTACTTGAGCAGCCATTGTATTCGTTGCTGCCTGTGGTAGCATGTCTGAAAGGGATCGCTGCAGGCCAACCCTTGGCACTTTGGTACAATCCCAGCTCTGCCCGTCCCAGGGCTTTTCTTGTGTTCCCACTGAGGAGTGCACGCTTGCACTGACCGATGTTTAGGAAAAGTGCCTTGACACCAGTTTGGTTTGGTTTTTGTTTTTTTGTTGGGTTTTTGTTTTGGTTTGGGTTTTTTTGGAGCTAACTGCCAGTGTCTAATAATACCAAGGCTGATAAATCTGTAGTTTGGTACAACAGATCAAGGCAGTGCTGCCTGCTCTAAGAATAATGCCATCTCCAAAGCACATGGAGGAGGATTAAATGGTTTTCCAGCAACCTGCTGCCATCTGTGCAAACCATCTCCTAAAATATACTGGTAAATGCCTGTGGGAAGAGCTGTGAGCCTAATTGTGTTTGCAATCTGGTATGTTAGTCATTGGTCTTGTCTGCAAGGTTAGACATTGTTAGCCTAGGTGGAAAAACAGTGTTAGGAGCAGGGCAGATACACAGCAGGTATGTGGGGTAACGTTGCCTCTTTGGAGGGGGAAGGAGAGGTGATGAGCATCAGAGAATTGGAAGGTTTTGAATCCTTGCTCAGCAGAGATGCCTCCCAGAGCATCAGCGTTATTAAGCAGAGATTGACCATCTTCGAGCAGTGCGGCAGCAGTGTTATTATTAAATGATCTCTGTAGAGATGAGAGGCTATTATTTCTACAAATTCACTTTGAGCCAGATCCTGCGGTCTCTGCTTGCATTCAGGAACTTGGTTTTCTGAATCCCATGGGTTTTGGTGAAAGCTATTGTGTGCTAAAGCCTGCTCAGCTTGAATATTGGTAGAATAATTTGGTCTTACTATCTCAAGTGTTATATTAAAACTCTGTAATTAAAAGGGGGAGAGGGATTTTCAAAGCATTCTCCGTTTCATATCGCTATCTTGCTCAAGAAATACGACTTTCGAAGAGAAGCTTTAGCACTCAACTGTGCATCTCTGCAGAAGGAAAAACAAATACTAACTGACATAAGCTCCGTTATTCCTCGAGGCCTGTGAGATAGCAGCATAAAATGTGACATTTAACATCATCCATTTCTAAAGGCTTCCAGATAATTGTGAAGGATCCCTTTGTTCAGACCAGTCACTTTTCACAGCTCTTCTGCAAAAACTCTAGAGGGAAGGATCAGGAGCAAGAAACCTCCGCTGTGGTCTGGGAAACATGGCATTAAGAAATCCATTTTTAGCACGTCTTACCTCAAAACTGATAAGGATTCAGCTGTCTTGCTCGTTTTCTGTCCTTTTTGCTAGAAACTGGTGGGTTCATGACCATGAATTCAAAGCTGCTGTACTGATGCTTGCCATACGTGAAATGAGTTGGGACTGTGAAGAGCCTAGTTCTGCAAAATGATCCATTATTCTGACCTCTCCTCATACGAAGACAGAGTTTGTCACTATAGTTCTGGAATCCTGCTGTCAGTTGTCACTTGTTTTATACGGCAACTGTGAGCTCTTTGAGGTAGAAAGTGTCATTCTGCTTACTTGAAGTTATACCATCTAGGGTGGTGGGGCTGTAGCCAGGATGGAAGTCTTCATTTGGCTCAAATTATTCCATGGAAAGCATTTTGGTTTACAACTGGAAGGCCGGGAGCGGGGGGAAATAATAAAAAAAAAAATCTTTAAATAATGGTAAACTAGTTCTTTTGATGGTCCCAAGTCCTTTTCTGAAAGATTAGGGAGTCAATTTGAGGCTTATAAGTAAACTAGAATATGCTCTCCATTAGAAGAGTGACCTTAAATCAAACATGTGAGTTTTAGTAGTGTCAATGGTGAGAAGAACAAGTATGTCAGGGCAGCTGGATAAGGCCATATCATGGATGAGTGACGGGGCATTAAGCAGAACACAGGTGCCCAGCTCCTTGCCTTGCCCCATGGTCCATGCAACTTCTCATCACCAAGCAAGGTAAGAAGAAAGCTTTATTCTCATGGGGATATGACAAGCAGCTTGATTTAGCATTTAACTTAATCTTCAAGTTTAACTTGGAGAGAGAGAGTTTGAAGCTTGCATGTGCTTACTGGTTTGGGATCGTGTGCCCTCTCTCTTCCCTCAGAGAACACCGAATTGCTGCTCTGAATGCTTTGCGTGCATGTCAGGTCTTGGGTTAAGACTGTACAAAATCATCCATTTACATCTGGCTTCAAGTCAAAGTCATAAATACTTCTCTGGCACTGTGAGAGAAAGGCGAGGAGGGTTATCCCAATTCACAGCCCTCTTTGGGATGGTGCTGACACTTCCCTGAACTTTTCTTGGGGGCTTGAGCTGAATTTCAGATTTGTGGTGAAACCTGAATGCAGGTCAGCACAGCACTGCCTCACAGACAGTAACAAAAACCCTTGCTCGGTGCTATTTATAATCTTTTAATTTGTATTCTGGCCTGCTGAGCTCTCCGGGGGGCTGAAATAATGGTGACCATAACTCAGCCCCCAAGAATGCACCAGTTCCAGCAGGGTCGCTCTCTTCTGTAGCTATTGAGTCGAAATTAAATGATTGTGTTGACCTGTCTTTCCCCCTCTCAGAGGGGCCTTATAACATGGCACCAAAACAGGCAGTGCTTTTAACAATCTGACCAGCACAAGTAGGAAGAAATTTGGTGTAGTTGTGCTTCCCCCTGGAAGGTTCCCAAAGCCGAGGGTCTGGCAGTACCAACCTTCCCCTCTTCCTCCACAAACTGTTTTGTTGAAATCAATAGGAAACCTTGACAGTGCATGTGAGTGGCTTAAAAATAGATCAGAAATATTGGAAGGTAGTCTGAACAAGGAATAAATGCAAAGCAAGGTGCCTGTGGAGTAGGGGGAGCTGTAATCTAGTGGGTTACTTGGGAGCTGGTGATTTCCTCTATTGCCTTCCACAAGTTCCTTAACTTTTCCCACGTTTCCATCTTCAGAACCATTGTGCACCTTTCTGACTTGTTTTATAGTATGTAATTGAAAGAGAATTATTTGCCTGGCATTTTGGATTTGGCTGTTATGGATTTTTACAGCTAAGAGAGACCATTTGATCATCCATTTTTAACCTCTAGCGTGTCACATTTTTTTTTATTTTCCAAGATGATTCTCTCTGGATCCCTGTAGCCTGAGTTTTAGGTAATTGTAAGTATTGGTGTTATCCCTGCCCTTGCTTGTACTCAAGAATATGTTGTTATAACTCTTGGATATCTTTGAACAAAAAGATGTGTTAAGGCACCCTTTCCCTATTCTCCATTTAGTACAACCTCCAACAGTCCCTGTGCAAGCAGCATATTTGAGTGGCCATCATCCCTGTAGATGACAGTGGCCATCATCCCTGTACTTCTTACAAATCTTAATGCGCATGGTTTTGGTTGGGTTTTTTGTTTGTTTGTTTGTTTTTCTCTCCTCCCCTCATCTTTGGTGGTGAAGCTCCAGTGTTTTAATTGAGGTGCTTTGACCACTGATTGCTAAGGGCTGCTTTTGGTCCTATAGATGCTTGCAGCAAAATGCAAACCTTTTGTATGCATGGGACATAGGGCAGCAGTGTACGCTTGTTCTGAGTACTCATCTTCTCTCCCAAGTGACTTTTAAATGAGATATTATACTGTTGTTTTGTTTTTAATAAAGAATAAGGTACATGGCTGTTATTTAGAACTGTTTATTTAGATATATAGTGAATCTATAATATTTTTATAGAACACTTTTATTAATAGCAATATACTCAAGCTGCAGCTGACTGATGGCTGGATGCATGTGAGCTGTCTGCTTCTCATCTGAGTAACCAAAATAAGCTGGGGGAGGAAGCTGGGTTGCAGAGAAGGGAAAGGGACAGATTTAGGATTTGGCAACACTGTTGCTTAGTTCAGTTCTTGAGTCAGAAATTTAAGGTGTGCTTTCTCATGGAGGCTGTACCTGCAACTAGATGTCTGATTCATGGCCAAATTACTACGAGATACCTTGTACTAGTACATTGTGGTCTAGGGGCGCACATTTGCTGTTGTCCTGCGGGGAATATGAAATAATTTGAGATAGCTTGTTCTCCTGTGAAAGCTATGTCCTGCTTACCATGGAATTAAGTGTGGGCACAGATTTACTAGAGAATGCGATACAAGATAACTTGTTTCAGAACACAGTATTTGGGACAGGGCAGTGCTGACACTGGGTTTATAAGCATGTTGCTGTCACGGGCAGAGTTGTCCTTCTGCTGTTTCTAGTGTTAATTTGGCCTGATTCCCACATTCTTCCTTTAATTATGGTAGAAGCAATTTGGTCTCAGGAAATAGGGCTTTTTATTGTTAAATGTTATTATTCTAATAAAAAAAAACCTATGATGGCCAAGATAAAGTTAATGTTTTGTGTTTGCAGCTAGGCATCAGTTGCCCATTTATTCATATCCATTAGTACTTTTCTATTGTGGCAGAGTACAGGTTGGATGAGGCTGTAACATAGCACTTGAAAATGATGAAAGAACATCTACTTAGGCTAAATCCTTGCCTGTCTAAGGCAGTTTTGTGGTACTTGGGTGTATTGGCTGTTTTGGCATTGAGCAGCCTATAATGAGCTCTTTCTTAAGTGAGCAGGGGGTTCCTCCAGCTTTGTTGGAAAGCTCAGTCTCCCTTTGTCATATGCTTGCAAGAGAGGACAGCGGCTGAGGAAAAGGAGTTGTACCTTTGCACACAGGAGTGGTGTCCACTGGTGGTGCGAGCCACTGAAAACAACTGTTCAGAATTGCCTCTTCCAGTGGTTTCATTGTGAAGCTCTCTGTATTTGGTATCTTTCCTGAAATCTCAGCTCCTTCAGTCCCATTACTGCATGAGAACTGAAGCTTCAGATTTGCTCTCTGAGCTGTGGAGTGAACCAAAAAAAGATCAGACAGCTTTGAAAAACCTAAAAGGTAAAGAACAATCCATCCAGCCCTTAAGAGGGAGATATGTGTGTGTGTGTGTCTTTTTTTTTTCTCCTTTTAAAAAAATTCCTGATTTTTGAGGTAAAGAGCAAGTAATACTAGAGACCAACAGTGTGAAAAAACAGAAGCAACTCGGGTGCACTAGGTAATAGCACTGTGGAGAAAGAACAGAGAATGAAGGTAACATAGGCTGCATTTGCCCCACTACTTTATTTTGTCCCAGCATCAGGCATGGAGGTGCCCAGCTCCTGGATCCTGGCCTTTTGGTATTGCAAATTCTTTTTGTTCCTGTCCTATGTTCATGCTTCTCTGTGGTGGTACATATTATAAGCAGGTGAGTGGAGACATTACAGCAGGTGGAAAAAGATAAATCACGAAATTTGGTCTCGCATTTGTTACCCAGTTGTTCCTGTGTTAAGTGCAATATATGTTTAGTTCCTTTAAACCTGTGTTAAAGTAATAGGAGCTTAGGAAAAAAACCGACATGCATGCATACATGCACACTGTTTACTGTTGGTCAGTAAACCCTGGGGAGAGGAGTTTCATCATCTGCTGTCTGAGAGTTTAAAACCAACAGATCCCTCCCCTGCGGAGATAAAGCCCTTGTGAACAGTTCATTATCACAGTCTCTGTTTTGCTCTTTAAGTTCTTCTTTCCTTCAGAGAAGCACCTCTTTAACAACCCTCTTGTGTCAAGGGCCTTGGAAAGATCACTGCACGTTTATGAGCTGTGCAGGCTGGCGGTCGGGAGGAAAGAAAGGTCTGTATGTGCGTGCTGTTGCTCAGTGTGTCGCTGACCGTCCCCTCCGACTGTTGACGTGAGCTGCTATGGGAGGTGACATGTTATTTCCCACCTCTGTGCTAACTGGGAGCCCTCACTGCGTGGGGCAGTGGGATGGCACCTTTCGCTTGCCCGCTGTATCTGCCTCCTCACAGGTGGCTGGGCTTTGCGTTCTGGGGGAATAAGCATGGCCTGCTCCACAGGCAAGAAAGAAAAACGTTCATGTGCTTGACCTGCGTTGCAATGGTGCCTGGCAGTTAGCTTTTTCAGCTAATGCCTTGATGGGTATTTTCAGAGTGGCTGTGACACTGTGAATGAGGGACAGTGACTGACCTGAATTTTGTTGGAAAAAACAGGCAGGCTGTTTCATAAAGTACCAGAAGAAAAAAGATGATAGACTGGCAAATGATGTTTTATCTTGAGAACCTCACAGCTCTTGTTTCCCTGATCTGTTTGCATGATTTCCATTTGTTTTCCCCCTCCACTGTAAGTGATAAACTCTTTCAAGGAGGGGGGCAATTATTTCTATGTTGAACAAAGCGCCAAGCAACACTGGTACTTACATAAAGAAGAGATTTTTTTTTTTTTTTTTTTTTCTCTCCTTCTTCCTACCCCTCTGACTTAATGAAGGCTGTTTCTGCAGAGGCAGCCTTTTTATTGCACTGTCTTCTACAACCATACTTGGGTTGGATGAAAGTTTATAACCCTTTAACAGTGGTTGGGTGAAGATACTGGATAGGTTGCTATGCTGAAGAGCAGCCTCTTTGCATAGAATCATTCTGGTTGTAAAAGACTCCTAATGTCCCTAAGTACCATGTCTACATGTCTTTTAAATACCTCCAGGGATGGTGACTCAACCACTTCCCTGGTCAGCCTGTTCCAGTGCTTTACAACCTTTTTGGTGAAGAAATTTTTCCTAATATCCAACTGAAACCTCCCCTGGTGCAACTTAAGGCCATTTCCTCTTGTCCTGTCTCTTGTTACTTGGGAGAAGAGACCAACACCCACCTCACTACAACCTTTCAGGTAGTTGTAGGCAGTGATAAGGTCTCCCCTCAGCCTCCTTTTCTCCAGCCTAAGCAACCCCAGTTCCCTCAGCTGCTCCTCATAAGACTTGTTCTCCAGGCCCTTCACCAGCTTTGTTACCCTTCTCTGGACACACTCCAGCACCTCAATGTCCTTCTTGTAGTGAGGATCCCAAAACTGAACACAGCACTTGAGGTACAGCCTCACCAGTGCTGAGTACGTGGGCACAATCACTTCCCTGGTCCTGCTGGCCACACTATTGCTGATAGAGGCCAGGATGCTGTTGGCTTTGTTGGCCACCTGAGCACACTGCTGGCTCATGTTCAGCTGGCTGTCGACCAATACTCCCAGGTCCTTTTCTGCCAGGCAGCTCTCCAGCCACCCCTCCCCAAGCCTGTAGTGCTGCATGGAGTTGTTGTGACCCAAGTGCAGGACCCAGCACATGGCCTTGTTGAATCTCATACAATTGGCCTCAGCCTATCGATGCAGCCTGTCCAGATCATAGGTATGTTGGTAGCAAACCTGAGGAAAATGCTACTAGCTCCCTCCCCTTTTGCCCACTTACTTCATTACCTGTTTTTCTGAGATTTCTCTGTTGTGAATAGTGTTACAAGTTTCCCCTCTAGAACATGCCTTCCCAGGGAAAAGGGATAGTTAACTTCTCCCTTTTCCCTTGTCTCTGACCGAATGTCTGTGACTTCACTATTGCATCCAATACTCAGGTGCAGATGATGCCAAGGTAGCTTCCCCTCAGCTTCACATCAGTTGGAGTTGGATGAAGCTGACTTTGTTTTCTATCTCTGATGCTCCTCCAAATGGTGTGACAAGTTTTGGACTTTGTGCCTGTCTGTGAGCTGAATTCTCACTTGACCTTCCATCTTCAACTTGTGAGATTTGTGTAGCCAATGGCTACTCCTCCACAGGAAGTGCTGCTTTACAGGATGCAAACTCCAAAAGCAGATTTACTGTTGGAAGAGATTTTTCTAAATGACTGAGTCTTCCAATTCTGTTTTCTTATTTCCAAGAACCACATGGGCATTTAATGCTCGCCCTAGTCCACAGGAAATTAACTCCAGGTTGAATCAAAGGACGTCTCATGGGAGCTGTGTTTCTGTGAAACGCTGCTGCAGAGTGAATAGCTTCTGTGGTGGGTTTTGTGTTCTTATTATAGCATGCACATCCAAGTCCCTCTTTTAAAAAGAGGGAATGTTTTTGTTGTGCTTGTTAAAGGGCTCCAAAATTCTCTGTTCTGGGAATGTAGAGAAAGAAGCTTCTCTTTGATGTAGCAGCACTTTTTTTACTTGAATAGCTGTGCATCCCTATGACATCCAGCCTGATCCAGTGTCGTACATGAGTGTGCAAACCTGCATAGAGCCTGCCTGTCTACAGAGAGGGCTTCCATTCATCTCCTTTTCTGCTGCTGTCACCTTTTAGTTATGTTCTGCCTTTATAGGTTTTGCTTAATGTTTTGTATTTCAGGCCAAGAATGATGCGTTTTAATCAGGCTGCAAAACACTTGGTACTTTTTGAGAACTGTGTAATAGTGATTTGCTGTCAACCTCTCAAAGCTGCACAGAAAGTTAAAATAAATTCTTACTAGAACAAAGGGTGATCACCTTTTGATGAATAAACTCGCAGGCAGTTAACATGGTAACTATAATGTCTCCAGACATCTGTCCTCTCCCTTTTGCCAGCTCTCCATATGGCACAGAGTTTGTAGGCAGAGAGTGAAAAGGAAATCCCCCATGATATGTGTTGCTGTGTTTCATGAGACCATTCTGTACCCAGCCCCCGCTATGATCCAACCCTGAAACTGGCCCCTGTACGTGCAGAGTAAGGTAGTGCTTCTTCATAACCAAAGCCCTGCAGGGCTTCAGAGCCCAGAAGGTACCTGCTGTCACAGCAGCGTCCAATGCTCTTCAAAACATCAAACTGCTCATGAGCACGACTTTGTCATAAGGAAGATTTTGCCACTCATAGAGGGAGGGTGTGTTGCGGAGGACAGTTAGGATCTTCTGGGTATGAAGATAGCTGTTGTCGTGCGGAGAGGACACTAGGGATATTTATCAATGTATTTTCCTTGCAGCTTTGGAGCTTAGCTAGCCAGATAGTCCAAAGACTGATATGAGATACACTGTGCATTGAACTTGCTGCATATTGAGGAAGAAAAACAGTTTTGAAAGTGACTTTTGCTTTAAATTCCCATATTCTTGGTACACAGCAGGAAGGATGTTTAAAAAAAATCTAGAACTAGCCAGGGAAGAATATAGGTAGTTGATAGGATGGAGAAGGAGGGAGAATAGAAAAATGAATAAATGAAAAGCTTGGTTATTTGTTTATTTGTAGTCATTAACATAGAAGAGAAGTTGTCTCTGATGTGCTCTTGCTTGGATGACTTTTGTCATAAGTTTCTCAGGGGATGAAGGGAAAAACTAGTCAGAATACGTTTGCATCCATGTTAACCACTAGCAACAAATTTGGTAGCTGCAACAAATGTGAGAGTTCTGTATATGACTTTCCTTTCTCATTTCCTTAGATCCTGAGCAGCAAAGAGATTGTGAGATCATCTGATAAATGGCTCCAGGATAACCTGGTCACAAGGATTTTGTGAGCTCTTGAGGATTAGGGACTTGGATATAAACATCTGCTTTTGTGAATTGGCTTCATCACCCTCTTGTGGCAGTGAGTTTCTCTGACTTAGGTGGGACGGGGAATTTCTTCAATATGCTTTGATTTACTGCTTTTTAACACTACTGTGTGACCCTTGATCTCATCTGGGGGGAACATCAGTGCCCAGGATACCTGAATCTCTTTGCACATTGTGACTGAGCCCCCTCACTGTTGGTTTGGAAGTGATGTCTCTTCTAAGTGATGTGCATCCATTGTACGCAGGATATATGGATGTGGAGTATCTCTAGTTGGTCCTGCTTTGGCGAGCTGGAATTGTTGATTTCCTTTGCACTACTGGGATAAGGAGACTGGATTTGTGCTGAGTCTTTTCGAAGCGAGGAGGCTTCTCACTAGCATGCAATGTGTTTCCCCCTTTTGAGATTGTAAAACTGCTTGTTAAATTAGTGCCAACTAGTAACTAAAGGAGTGGTGGAGATTTAGTAGGCAACTCTGTTTGTGGCCCTAAACAGTGTGTTGGTTTTACACTACTGATTTTTACAATATGAAAAGAAAGTATTTGCCTGCTGATAAGGAAATTAAAGCACTGGGGGGTGGGTTGGGGGAGAAGCAAAGGAGTGCGGGAGTAGAAATAGGGGCAAGAAAAGGCAAACAAATGACTGCTGGCTGCATTGTAACTGTACTTTCTGACCCAAACTTTCTCTATGTCCAAATGTCTAGAGTCCCTTCACATATCTTTGAATAGGTCAGCAGTATTATACTTTGAAATTCAAAAGATTGCTTTATTCAGCTGGGAAGGAGAAGTATTTGAATCACGAGACTACGAGCACAGCTCATTAGTGCATAGAGGGGATAATATAAATTGGGGAAGTCATTAACAACAATGATTAAAATTTATCATAGTGGTACCATAATTGGTACCTCAGCTGAACAAGAAGTGAAGTACTCCAAGCCAGTTGTATTAACTGTTCATTTCTGAGAGGATGACAAAAATTTATGGCTTCTTTTCTGTAAGTCCCATTTAGTCTCCATAGCACTACATCTTTTACTGATGCACGTAAGAAACAGTTACTGTTAATGGCTGGACCGTTTGAAAGGCATGTTTAAAATCTGATTATTTGGAGGAGAGGGTGAAGCGTTGCAGACGCTGGGCTATCTTTGGTGATGGCTGTGTTGTTTTTAGAGTACTTCTTGTAGGTGTTGGTTGACTTCTTAAACACAGCCTGATCTCTTCACCTGCTGAGGGACAGCAGCCATGTTTGGGGTGGTGGTCCCCAAAGAGTGGGGCTGAGTGTCCCGAGGTGGTGCTGCCCCACCAGGACCTCTACCCTGTCCCCCATGAGGGGAGGGACCAGGGCTGGAGGTGGTGGCTGCGGTAACTGGGCAGGGCTTTCCCTAAGATGCCTCTCTGGGAGCGCGTGGGACCTGTGCAGCCGCTTCCTACCCTTGCTGCTTCTGCCCAAACCCTCAGATCTCTGACCTGTTAAAGAAATCCCTTTGGAGGCCTCTGACACAGCTCTATGAGGATGCACTCTGTAGTAGGAAAGCACTAGTAAGTAAGGTAGTCCTTCATGTTCCAGGCTCTTTTTTTTTAATAAATTTAAATAAGATTAAAAATGATTAAAATTTTGTATGAAAAACTGTAATGTATGTACAACATGTATGTATGCAACTTGCGTACGTTTTTCAGAAGGAGAGGTACACTTTATGTGTCAGTACTTGCTGCCGCTGTGGTCTTTGAACTTGTAATCTTCCTAAACATCTCCTGACCTTCGTAGCTGTCTAGCTGGTATTTATTGTTTTACTGATGTGTTTATCCCCCAGCTCTTTTCTAATCCTGCCCTGGTTTTCACCCTGAGACCAGGGGAGCAGTGGGGAGGGAGGGGAAAGTAAGTGTGTCCTCAGAAGCCTTTCACCTGGCTGGGAAGGAAGACAGGGACATGCGAGTCTCCAGTGGTTAACAGGCTTCTCTATCTCTGTATGCACATTAAAATAAGCCTATGCATTAATTTTATCTGTTTCTGTCCCCGCATAGTGATGTTCTTTGTCTGCATTCCTGTGTGCTCAGCAGGAGCAGTTGTCAGTCAGGCAGTCATGAACCCATCCAGGTAGCCTCGCTGAGTTGCCTGAGGTTGTCATAACTAAGCGTTCAGCCTGATAAATCCTCAGTAGAATAATTTAAAAAACAATTTTTCTTCTTAACATAAAGTATTTTGACAAAAGTATAATGCAGAACATGCTACCAAGGGTTTTTTTAATTATCTAAGCACGACTTCAGGTTTTTAGGAGGTATTAATTAGGAGTTTCGGTCTCCAGTTTTCCATTTTGCAAGGTGATAGAAATGTTTCAGAAGGTGAAGAAAACAGCATGGAAGTATAGCTCTACAGAATCAATAGGTTCACACTGCTGCTCATTTGGTTAGTGGCTTACCAATATTGGCCCTGAACAGTATTGATTTATTTTTCTCACTATCGCTACAGCATAGCTTTGCTTTATAACACAGAAATACAAGTTGCATGTTTTTAGTTTGCAGTGATTTTCATGTAGGCTGCCTTTGGAATTGCTAGCCTCACAGACACAATTATTGGCTCTGTGAAGAGAGCACTCGCTTTGCTGGTTATCCCTGCAATTGTTTCTGTCCTTCCTCTGATAACCATGCTATGGTGTTCCTGATTATTCCCCTTTGTCCTTTTGCTTAACATGGGAAAAACCTTTCCAGGTGCTGTTTGGTTAAGAAGACAGAGGAACATGTTTTATGAGCTGGGGCTTGCTGCATTTCACAGGAACTTTGACAATTAAAATTACAGTGATGAGATATAGAGATGCTGAAGGGCTATGAGGAAGGCTTAGTCCTGGTACAGTCTTAAAACATGGACTGCAGGTATTCCCTGAAACTGTATATGTGATGACAGTGGCTTCATTAGATAGGGTTAACCAGTCTGACTGACACTTTCACTTAAAGTGGATAAAATCCTGCTGCTGACTGGAAGATTAGTATTCAAAAATGAGTCAAAAGTGCTGGCTGTTTTTGCAAGGAAAGGCAATGTAAAGCTGCGGAGAGGAGGGCATGAGGAAGTCCTATGGATCAAAAGTACTATGCTAACTAATTCAGGATTCACCCTTTTTTTTCTTTTTTTTCTTTTTTAAAACAGACAGCCCTGAGTTTTAATTCCAATTATTCCTGACATGAGGTTTTTAGGTCTAAAGTGTTCTCTTGGACAACACTGCCATGCACGGTAGGGAAGATTCTGATGCTGCTTCTGTAGTACCAGTCATTTGTAGATGAGAATAGCAAGACCCAGATTAGGTCAGAAAAAGATCAGTGAAAGAACACTTCAGTCTCGCACCTTGCTTCTTTGAAAGCTGAACATTAGTGAATGTGTTTCAAGGCACGTAGGAAACTACAGTATGTAGAGGGAGCTGAAACGCAAGAGAGTCTCACAGAGGAAAGCGCTTGAACTGATTGCGTGGCGCTTGAGGAAGGCGATGCTGCAACGTGCTTCGCTCTCTCACTTCTCTTCCCTACTCCCCACCTCTCTTCCCGAGTAATGCTGAAGTTGGTAGGGATGGATAAAAGAGCACGTTGCATTCATCCTTACTGCTGGTTCTGGTGAGATTGCCACCAGGGAGTAGACCCACTGATTAATTGTTCTGGTTTAATTGTGGCTAACTTCTAATTACTCAAAAAGGTAAGGTAATTCTAGGAAGTACTGTGTTTTCAGCTACTCTCCACCCATTACCTTTCAGTGATGGGCTGCTCCATACTTCTCCCCTCAATCTTGTTTTTTATCTGCAGTAATGAAAGACTTGGATTCATGGCAGCATTTCTGGGGAAAAAGGCAGTGGGTTTGGAACTGAGCCCAGTGGGGTTCTGTGTATTTAAAAGGTGAAGGGTATAGAAGCTGCAGTATAATTGATAGCATGAAAAAGTGCATTTGAAAACGTATGTGGATTTTATATTGGAGAAGGATGGGAGAGAAAGGACTTGCTCTTTTGCTGAGAGAACTGTAACAAAAATATGATGGGGAATCAGGGTCGTGGTGGGCCTTCCAGCACCAGCCTTCATGTGTAGAAGAATGGTGATTCCTCTTGGTTCTCCTCTCAGCTCATAGTATGCTGCCCAGCTGTCTGACCATCTTATGCAACAGTGTACACATCATCTCCATTGAGTAGAGAGAAAGTTAAGTTACTGGCAACTTTAAGGAGGGGAAAAAAAACAAACAAAAAAACCATAGAGTACTATTTTCTCCAGCAAACTGACTTTTTTTTTTTTTCTCAAAATCATGTATCCGCCAGAATATTTCAACACAACTGCAAACTTCTTCTGTTAAGAGCACCTTAGTTTCTTAAAATAAAATGCCATTAAATTAAATGTTATCAGAAAAACTAATTTTAAAAATCCTGAAATTGATCATTTGATTATTTTCAGGAAAATATAAAATTCAGGGGGAAAAAATAAAAAAGAAAAATTTCATTTGGATCAGCAATGCTGGGTTAACAGCAAATCTGTATCTCTTGTTCTGAAGGAGTGTTTACATAATTCTAATTCTCAAAGGAGAGATGAAGGTAACTTTTCCAGGATATCCCCGATACATGCAGGTTGGTTGAGAAGTTCCTGCTGTACCCCAGTTAAGGCTCTGCCGCTGGCTAACGGGATGATTTCCTTGCCTCTGAGATTGTTTACTCCTTCCTTTTGTGGCATGTAAAGACTTCGGGCTTGTAAATGCATCTAGTTTTATTGTGTTTGGAGTGGACCATGTTTGTCTCAAAATGGAAGGGTTTTTGAAAAGGGCAGCTGTAAAAGGGAAGGAAATTCCTAGAATTTCCAACCTGATTGCCATGAAAAGGCATTTTTGTTGCTTGCTGTCAATATGTGACTGTGGCATCCAACAAGACTCCCCATGGGTGAAGACTCAACCTTTGATGTTAGTGGACTTGCCTTTGCCAAGCATTGCTGTCTCCCTCTACCTGTGACTGAAGCCGTGAGAAGGTTCTTGTTTGGGTTTTCCTTCCCCCCTGCCATCCTTCACTCTGATGATCTGAGCCCCATATCAGTGGGTTTAATTTCTAAATAGGAGGAAAAAATCATGCATAAACTCCTTGATAAAGTTCTGATAGCAAACTGTGTCCCATGGGCTCTCCCTACTCTCTCACCCTAAAGCTATCTACAGCCTGAAATCTACTGGCATACAATGCTTTGGCTTTGTACACGTAGATTTCCAAAGTGTTTGATGCTAAACTGTTCCTGATGATCACATCCAATTTACAAATGCTATTTCTGTTTTCTTCCATAATGAGACAGCCCTGGCTGGGATCTTGCTCTGTGGGCTTGCCTGTGATACCCTGCTGAATGATACTGGCTGCATTTGCACTGAATGTATGCTTTGGGAAAGGCAGCGTTAAATTGTGCAGTCAGAAGAGACACCGAAGCCAAGAAGCAACACACCCCTTCTTGCCCTCAAAAGCCAGGCTCAGGTCTTCCCTCCCTATTTCTGTTGTGGTCCAAGCAAAGCCCGAGTGGAAAAATGTTACTTTGGAGAAAATTAATTTTAGGTATTGCTCTTTTTTTGTTGATGGTCAGTTTGGAACAACAGAAGGTTTTGATCTTCCTCTTAGCTGAAATAGTTTTCTTTCAGTTCAGTCATTGCCTCTTTGGGGGTCTCTTTGCTTTGGAAGTGAAACTTCTGTGAATGTAAGGTAAGCAGTGGATGAAAGGATCTTAATGTTAGATTTTTAGCCGTCAGTTGACTCTGTTACATCTGATAGATTTCCCATCACAGGCGATCTGTGTTCTTGCTTGCTCAGTTCCACACTGGTGCCAAGTACTAAACAATGACACTATCTATCTTTCTGCACAATTTGCCAATTTTGGTTACTTTTGAAGCCCAGTGTTCCTGCTTTACCCTTGTGAATCTCCCTTATAGGAGAACAAAATGAACAAAGGAGTGATTGCTTTAGCCAAATGTTTAGGGCTGATTTCTCTTTGTTGTTTATCCCCTTTTTTTATAAACTAGAGTGCTTACTCCTCTTACAGTAAAATAAGTCAAAGTAAAGATGTAGTAAAAAGTCATCATTTGTTGTTTACTGTGAATGTCTTTTCAGATAATTGAATGAAATACTTTATTGCAGTTCCACTTCCAGCTATGGCTTTAAATAACAAAGGTTTTACTTGCTGCTTACTAGGTTTAGGCTGATGTTTTCAAAGGCCCTCTCTTGGTTGTGCTTCTTTCCACAGAAATTGGTGGGATTTTGCCAGTGACCTCAGATGAGCTAGCATTAGAGCAGTGCTTTCGAAACCCTCTCGGGCAGAGGATGAGAAAGGTGGTATTCCTTTCACAGGGAACACTTCAGGAGATAGCAAAATTCTCCTCCCTCCCCCCCAGATTAACCTTGCACATCAAACATAGCTACATTTTGGTATGTATAGAGCCCGTTGCAAAATATAAGAGACAAGACCCAGACATCAGATTAATTATCTTGCCTTATAGTTGCCGGAGGTGCTTAATTTCTTATTTGGAATTGAATATTATTTCTATAATTAAATGTTTCTCCTCAACTGTTGAGACATTTCACTTTTTTTAGGTGGAAGCACTGCATTAAGAGTAAAATCGGAAGTGGACTGGCATAGCTTATATGTACCCCACAAGTAAAGGTGTTACTGCAAATTTTACAACTATTAGGGTATATGGAAGTGAGACTGTTAACTGATTCCTTAGAAATAATGGAAACAGTAATTAAGTTCGTTGCAGACTCTTAGTGGTACAGCCATCCCATTTCAGTCTAACTGTGTTTGATTTTGCCAGATGCCTACGACTGAGTTACATGTTTACATTGTTTTCTTGATTATTTTAAGTTAAATGTGTACTTAAAAATGTTACAGAATTTCATTGCTTCAGTTTGGCAAACTACTATTGCTATTGAATACAGTTACTCCAGTCCTGCAATAATTTATCTAAAAGATTTCACCCACCCAAATGCTTTATTGTTTAAAAATTTTATAGTACCATTTAAAACACATATGTGCTTACTGGAGTTAGTCGCTTTTCTTTTGCAAAAAAGCAAGTATTTTGACTTTAAAGTACCTTTTTCAATAACTAGGGGGCCAGTCCTTTTGGAGAAGAACTGGCCACCATGTGGATCTTGGCGATGGGAGGTTGTGATGTGAGAGTGGAGGCTTCAGCTGGGAGCTCCAGCTGAAATTCCAGCCGGGTTTAAATGTTCTGTTTAGTTAAGATCCCTCTTGTAGTTTCAGCTGGAAATATCTGGCCTTTGTTTCACTTCAAAAGGGAAAAGAGAAGTGTATGTGATCCATATTATATAAATATTTGATCCATCCAGAGTTTATAGCATAAAATGTTTCCTTTGTAGTACCAAGGGAAGCATTGACTTTCAGCTGTAGCGCAGTGGCCCCTTCGGATTGCAAATCGCTGTTGTGTATACTTGTATGATGCTCCTCATTAGGAAGAGACCAAAGAAGTTGCAGTAGATCCCTCTTGTAGTTTCAGCTGGAAATATTTTAATCAGAGATTAGATTGGCTTCAGTTGCTCTCATTGGAAGGCTGCTTCTGCAGGGATTAAGGAAATGTTGAGTATTCAGCACTTGTTCTTGAAGTCAGATGGAAATATTCCGCTTAGTGACTGAAGCTTGGTTTTAGAGTTGAAGGACACACATGGAAATCAACAGCTTCTGTCTCTCTACAACTGTTTTCTGCATTTTCCTCCCATTCTTTGTTGATTGAATAGTATGAGGGAGGAAAGAGGAAGGAGGAGGAAAGCTGTGTTTTACTGTGAGAATGCCCAGGACCTTTCATAAGTAGGCTTTGAGTTAGTGGTGATCTCTGTTAGCGGAATATAAATAATGACAAAAGTATCTTTGCAGAAAATGAGTGCAATAATTAAATCTCTCCCTCATTTTTTTCCCCTCCAAAGATCAAAGAGTCTGGACTCTTGATTAATGTGCAATAGAAGTCATTAACATGGTAAAATGTGGAAAAACAGGCTCTTTGTTATTACTTAAGCAAACATTTGCTGTAGGGAACTGTAAATACTTCTTGTTCTATTATTTGGCCTATTGCTTTTTCTATTATTCCTATATATGTAGCTCATTGGAAAATACCACACCTAGAAATTTAGATGCAAAATCTATTCTTCTACACTCATATCTCTTACTTTTTTATGATGCAAAATGCTGTTTCTGTGTTACCGTCTTGCTTTCCCAGTCAGTCTATGTACTGGCTTTGCCTCACTTGCCTGCTCTTTCTATACTACGTCAAGTGCTGTTCATTTGTTTGGTTGTTTTTTCTCCTAGCAACCCACTGGGCTGCTCAATTGTCTCTGGGTCTAAGATGCTGATTTTTTTTTTTTTTTTTTTTTTTTTAATTGTCAGTATGAATGCTTGATGTTGACTGCTTGTGTTGAAAAATGAGAGTTTTCTCACCTACTAGTACTCATTTTTGAGAATGCCCACAAAAGAACAAATCCTAGCGAAGACTTCTCCAGCCCAGCAAGGTCAGGAGTTTTTAATAGATCTTACTTGTATCCAGACTCTTCCTTAATTTGCATTATTTGGTTGAATAATGTAACCCTCCTAATATTTTCCAAGCCACTTATATTTAACTAATCACTTACACTTATCTTCAGCATAAACCTCATTGATTTTATTTCTCATTGAAAACATCAGCAGTAGCAAATATGATCCTATTGGCTCACAGTCTATTAGAAATAAAATTATATTAAATGTCTTGTGGGGTGTGAAGAGGTTAAGTCAAGGAGAGTCGTCCGAGAAAGTCATCCTGGTATAAAACATAAATCTGGTTTATATTTAAACTACATGTCACCCACCAGCCAAAAATAGCGATGATCATTAAAACCCAATTTGCTGCTAAACATTAATAGGCATTTATTACATCATAACAGATCCAAAAGACAATTAAACTTAACTTTTTCCTAGATAACTTTCTTGTAAAAATGTGTTATTCATCTGGCATTTGCCATTAATCTCATTTGCTGGTGATTTTTGTTGCATTTGATAGTGTGCACGTGTGCATAGAGTTGCATGTATAAGTGATCTCTTGTTACTCTAATTCTTTCAAGAGCAGTACATTTTAAATGGGAAAAGCAATTAACCTTGCTTATACCGCCTGTTAATTTCCTAATCAGCACAAAAAATGGAGGAAACTACATTTTCTTAGTGCAAAACAAGTCGTATCTGTTACCATCCATTTGAGAAAGGAATAGTAAGCAAGAGCAGAATAAAAAGGCACTGGAGACGCATTTTGGAGATAGGAAATAGATCACAGCTTTGCTGCTGTT
>NW_010326860.1:27978-45486 GCF_000700745.2 Antrostomus carolinensis | reverse complement strand
TCTTATTATTGCTTATAGTTACACATGCAAGTAGCAACTGGAGCTGGAGTAAGTCAAAGGCTGAGGAAATCCAGCATTGTCAGAAGTGCTGCTTCCTACGACAAATACAGTTGTGACCCTTGGTATTTCGGTTCACACGTTGCTGGCTGTCGGGGTCCCTGCTGCTGCAGGCCCTGTGAAACAAGCTGTGGTAGAGGCCAGACTTCCTGCTTCAGCTCAGCAATGCTCAGTTACCTCTCTAGCTGTTGATGTCTTTAACTTTGATGTTTAGCCATCATATCCAAAAAGCTGTGGAGCCAACTGGGCCGTGAAGGAGTGTGCCAAGAGGTGGACATAAGGCAGTTCCTTTCCCCCTTTTCTGAATTGCAGGACCCACAAAAAGAGTTTACTATTATTTTTGCAAGTAAGATTCTTCTCTGGCGTACGCCACGTCTAGAGAGCAAACGGCTCTGAAAGCCTGTGTACCATCCTCCTGTTCCCAGCTAATGTATGAGTAGATGGAGCCCATCCATATGCACCTTGAGCCTCCCTCCTGATGAGCTGTAGGTACATGAGAAATGGCCCCCACCTGTATTTGCCTATAACCCCAGGAAGAAAACCCACCCCCAAAACCTGATCTTGCTGTAATGGCCAATAGAACTAAACTTTTCTCTATGTATATACCTGAGGCTGCTGGACCATTTTGGCCAATGTAAGTTAGAGGTCCTCTCCTGCCAGGAAGAGTAAAGGAAGAAAATTAGAGGTGCTATGAATGAGACGGAGACGGCAGGAAAGGAGAGATAAGGTGGATAAATTAATATCGAAAATTACTTTAAAGGCTGCATCCAGAGGCATTTAGGAATAGTCCTCCTCTGGTCCCAGTGTTGCACTTCACTTAAAGATGTGCTGCTGGAATTTTGAGTCATTTCCTTTGGCTAATTTTCTCCTTGGAGGCTATCACTTCCTCAGGTTAAAGCAAGACGCAATGCAGAATCTGTGCCATCACCACTACAGCTGTGGTGAGACACTTGAATAAATGGGGCTGGTACGTATGGGAGAGGTGATGCTTCAAAATACAAGCTCTGCTAATGGTACCAAAGAGAAGTTAAAATGATGCTGACCCCGTTGATAGGCTTGTCTCCATTTTCAATGCACGCACCACACGTTTTATTTGTCACAGAAGAATTGCCAAAGGCTCTGTGGAATGCAAATAAGCATTACGAGAGTATGGTCAAACTCAGGCTTTCAACATCATGAATCATTCATGAAAAAATTATGAGATTTGATTAAAAGTCATGCAAATTTCAACTCAAATAAATATGTTGAGTTATGTTTATTTACCACTGGTTTACTAAGCCTCTGAGCTGTACTTGAGTTCTATTTTTCAGCTTTTCTTTGTAAGAAGAAATTTTCTTTATTGCAAGGAGCTGCCACATACTGAGAGTTTTGCAGTGAAATCATAACTGTTGGCAATACTGTGAGGAGTGCTTGCCTATGGATTATTTCTCTCTATAAAGATGTGCTACAAACTAAAACATTTGAGAAAGATGGCTTAGTAGGTATAAATTTTCAAGAATGACCTTAACACCTCCCCAAAAGTTTGCAGAACATTGTTGTAATAATTGCTGTATGCGATGATGAAATAAGACTTTTTCAGGTGGTCAGAAGTTTATGGTGCTGTGCAGCTTGTGCAGAGAGCTGCATAGCTTTTCCCAAGACATGTAGGGTTTTCTCCCCTGCTGCTGGGGTTTGGAATGGTGGAGGAGCTGACTTGCTTCTTGCCAGCTGTGTGCTGCTTTAGCAGGTGCTGCTTAACCAGGGAGAGTACCAAGTTTTTCCTAATCAGTTTTCAGAAAGCCTACTGATATAGGGATGGCAATGCAACACAAATATTAGCATATTTTACCACATCCTCAGGTGAGACTTTGCCCCTTTTGAAGTTTTGCATGTGTTATCATATATTTGCATGCATGCAGAGACCTTGTGAATTGCGTACCTTCCTCTTCTAAATCTGTAATGAAGTATAGGATGTGGAAATTGAAGCACGGACCCCGAGATGTGAGATCACAGAATCAGAATCCTCACAGAATCAGAATCCTCACAGAATCAGAATCGCTTTATTAGTACAACAGAGCAGCTTTTATAGTCTCCATCAGTTAGTGATTGCTACAAAGTTAGAAACCTTCAATTTTCAGCTTCTGTCCTAGCTTGGCTAAGGCTAACATAGCCAAGCTAACTCCCTTATCTCAGTTCCGTGCTTCTGAAAAGTATCTTTCTACTGCGGTCTCTTCTTGACCTTCAGGGCCTTGCATGCATTCTTTCACACGCTCATCCTGAGTCCCAATTGCTCAATGCCAAGGTGTCGGCGAGATCAGGTCTTCTGTTGATTTGGCAGCGGCATCTTTCACGTCCCCCACAATAGGAGAATAACTAGTAGGCACTTAAAGAAAGGCTGGGGCATTCGGTAGCTGTGATATTCACTTGTACAATTCAGTAGAACCTTTCTAAGCTTCTGGACCATGTTTCCAAGGCTCTTGCTTTTCTCTCTGTTTCTTCCCCCATCCTCCCATGTGAAGTCACAAAATGTGCGAGTAGCTTCACTTTTAGTTTGGCTATCATTTTCTGCTGAGATTGCTTTGATCCTGGATTGAATGGGAAAACCAACAAGCAGCTGATAGCTTAAGTTCCCCTTTTGACCTTTGGAAAAGCACAAAAGCCTGCATTTCATCTACGCAGGGGAAAAAAAGCTACTATATTCAGCTGGTCTGTATTCGGGTGTGCTCTTATCAAAGGCTTGATTAATCTGAAATGAATTAACTCAGTTAACACTTGAGAGTTATTTTGCAGCGAATCCCCTAATACATCTAAAGAGTTCTTTGTCACTTTGAATTACAGCCTAAACAGGTGGTTGCTGAGACTTGGTTTGAGCTGACAGTGGTTCCTTGCTGCCTCGGCTGCTCCTCTCGGGGAGTGTAAGTAGCACTGCAGCGATACCTGAGAATCTAGGGCGAATGCAAACTTATTGGACGTTGTTGTCGTTCTTGCTTGCTTTTAAGGTTTTTAAAATTACTTCTCAGAATGCTACATAAGATATAAAGGAGGAGTACAAGGCAGAACGGTCTTAGGTTTTCAAACAGTGTGGATGAAATGAATAATGGGCAATTAGGGGCAGAGGTGCAAGTGCTCATTTTAAACTTTGCTTGGAAATAGGGACTTGGAAATAACTTCTGGTTTTGTGCGTATGGGGTGAGAGGGTTGAGGAGTTTCCTTCTGAGTTCACGGCTCCAGTGGAGACATAAGAGAGAATGGGAGCAGGGTCTGTGGTACAGAAAGAGGACATAGATGTGAGCAGGTTGAACCACAGGTTCATGAGTCCACTCACCCTAAGAAGGCTCACTGGGTGCATCGCACCTGGCAAACTTAAAACTGAAATGAAGAGTCAAAAGCCACGCCTGCCACTTGATATATTGAGAAACAAAAACCTGTTTTCCCGAACTCTGCGAGAACTCTGACTTTAGGAGCATTTGTAGTATAAGATGAACCTTCTCCTGGGCTAAATGCAGACACAGATAAAAGTTTACAGACAATTCAGTTAAGTGTCCCAGAAACATGTTCCTGACTTATTTAAAACAGTCATGGAAAAAAATCTGTCCATAAATAACTATTCCTGTATTGGTAACTTCAGTGAGTGACTAGGAGTGAAAGTGCATCTGGTTCCATTGAAATGCCAGGAGTGCAGCCTGCTCCTGCCCCACTCCCCCTGCATTATGCCATCAGTAATGTCTGTGTGACCTTTTACATGGCAGGTTGTGTCGCTGCCACCACAGAGTGACTGTGGAGCCACATCTGAGTACCTGACAGGGAAAAGGATTTGAAATCGGGTAAAGGTGGAAAGCAGTGGAAGGGGAAAAACTTTTTTCTTTTTTAGTAATGTTGCAAAAAATAAAAAAATGTTTTGCAGACAACTCATGAACAAATGCACTGCAGCAATTTTTTTTGTTTAGCCATTCATAATGGGAGTGGCAATACAGGTCATTCCTATGGTTAAAATATATTTTATAATGTTAAATTGCAGCTAATTTACTTTTGCAGAGGTTGCATGTTATATTCTTTCTTGCTGGAGTTATTTCTCTTCCCGTTCTTCATAGTGAAATTCTAAAAATGTTGTCTGGAATAAATTGTCTCAAGTAGCAGGTGCTGAGAATGGGGAATTACATCTGTGGTTCCAGCTTGGCCCATCAGCTTTAAGAAGTTTAATTACTTCCAAACTTTTTCCCATGTAAATAGTAGATTTAATCAATATTTGTTTGAAACATCACGTTTTATTTTCTACATAGTAAGCAACTTCTGCTGAAGGAGGAGATAAGTGCAGGAATCTTTTTTTTTTTTTTTTTTTTTTAAAGCTAGTTTTCCTATGAACTTTTTCAGGGTTGCGGAGAAAATTGCTGCAAGAAAAACTTTGTAAGAAAAACAGGGCTTTTCTATCTGTCTTTTCCTATGAACTTTTTCAGGGTTGCGGAGAGTAAGAAAAACAGGGCTTTTCTATCTGTTTTTTGCTAATGAGCCCCCTTGTAAAACACTCTTGCCCCTCCTGTGGTTGTACCCCAGCTGTCTGGAAAATGACAGATACCTGAGGAAGGTAGGCAGCTTTTGCCATGTGAGAAGGGTAGTGTGCAGCTTTGTGCAGGTGCAAATGCTTGTGTCTGGAGGAAAGCAGTAATTAAGTGGATTTCTGACAGGTTTGGCTTGTGCTGCTCCGAAATCTACTTTAAATTCAGCTTTTCTGTTCACTCACCAGATCAACTGGTTTCCTTTGCTTTTTTCACCCTCCCTATAGACTGTTGACAGATGAGCTCAAAAAATGCTCCATGTGCTGCTTGACATCAACTGCCGAAGAACAGACTTGGGTAGATGTTGATTTTGTCAGTGTATCTATAATGCTCTTTTATGAACGGTGCCTTGATGAATACTTCACTGCTCATCTCTGCACCATGAGGCTTTAGTTTCCTTTGACTTTCTCCTGTTCTGTCAGTACCACTTTGAGTTGGATTTTGGGAACTGCCAGCACGCAAATCAGGTTTGGGTGATGCTTGGCAGCAGATCAGACCATGAAGTTGTTAGGGGCAGCCCTGTGGGCAGAAAGGTCAGTGAGCAGAACTTTATTTTAAATCAGTGCAGGCTGTGTAGTCTTCATTGTTCACGTCCAAACCCCTTGGGTCAAGTATAGCCCTTAAATTTTTCACTGTGATGGTATATTCTGTTCTTACATCAATAAATGTAACACTCTGCACTGAATGGTTCACAGCTATGTGCTCTAGTTTCTCTTGTTGGTTGTACTTTGAGTTTTGTTTTGCAGGCCTCTTTCTGCATCTCATAACTGCTTGAGAGGGGTTGCATGGCCATTAAGAAAAAGGGTTGCTCCACTCATTTCCTATCTCACTGTTCCCCTGCAGATACCCAGTTCACAGACACACTATGATTATTTGATTGCATGAAATATAAAACCAACGGGAATTTTGTAGCATTACAGTGTGTTTGGTTAGTATAGTGGTGCCCTGTGTTGTTAAACAACTTTGGCATTTCTCCAGCCACACTGTGGATTTGCTTAAGGTTTGTGCGTGAATTGAAGCATAAGGGGTTGAAGTCTTTGTAGGAGCAGGCTTATGGGCAAGGCTGTTCCAGCCAGGGTGTGCAGGTAAAACCTGACAGGCCTTGTCTCTGGCTTGTTCTACTCTGTCAGGAAGGAAGGTAAGACTGAGAATATTGGGCCAGGTTTACAACCAGAGTAATTGGTACATAATGCTGAGCTACTCCTGTTGTCTCTGTTTTGCACAGGAGCTTTGTGACTGGGTAATGCTCTTCCCTAGGATAAAATGTTTGTTTGTGGTTCTGGTGGTTGCAAGACAAGTTCTCAAAATTCATGTTTGGACTCTGCAGAGAACAGGTGAATGCTTTTGCTCATTTAGCCCCAGCCCATGAGACCACAGAAAAAAATCCTTGAATCCTATCATGCAGGAATATTTAGACAGATAAAAAGCAATTTTAAAGACCACTATTTTGTTGACAATTATTCCTTCTCTGGGATAAGTGGCATAATTAATAACTTCTTCAGTTTACACCCAAAAACCTTTTACTGCACCATAATGTTATCTCTTTCTAACAGACTTAAATTATCTAGAACTTGATTTTGCTTAAATAAATAAAAATCAGAAAACAAACTTCTACTCCGTCACTGCCTAGCTGAACTTTTGCTTCAGGGAAGTGTACCTGAGCTTGGATAGCTTTCACCCATCTCTCTATGCCTTTCGAATGTTGTAGCACAAAAAGCTTCTCATTTTTAAAACTTTACAGGGGGTGCTGTAGAAAAAGCATGCATATAAATCATGGCCAGTGGTGTAGTTCGATGTGTACCAGTAGCCTCCTAAAATATAAATGTAAAATTTGATTGCTGTTTAGGATGTATGGTTTTAAATATCCAGGAGTCTTGTTCCCCTTTGGAAAACAGGCTTTAAATATTATCAGTGACCATTCTGATTAGTCCCAGCTCAAGCAAAGTTTTAATTTCAAGGATGTCTATAAGGAAGCCACTTGACTGCATATTGACCTTGGGCTTTTAGTCACCCCAGTTACAGAGCTGAGAAAAAGGTTTGGAAACTAAATGCTATGTTTGAGTGAAAAAATTACTCAGGGATAGACTGAGGAAGAGAGTGGACTGGGAGAATAAAGCCTTGTCAGTGCAAGCAGATATATTTATCAGGGAAAAAAAAATGCAGCTTCCTCATAGACTTTGGTTCTGAACAATGTGGGTTTGATTTAGTTGATCAGTAAAGACAGAACACAAAACAAAGGCCACTTTGTCATGCTGGAGTTTCAGAAAATATACCCACATCACAATGGCATGCAGCACAGTTTTTCATACAGCTTTTTGGCTCAGACTAGGTTTTGGGTAAGAATGAAAGTTGGCAAAAACAGCTTCTTTGCTCAGAGAAGAATAACTTCTGTTGATCAGAGATTTTTAGAGAGATTTTTAATTAGACCAGTGCTGTGAAAGCTGCGGAGTCTAGGGAGTTCAAAACAGATATGCAAAGTACTTTTCAATTCCTCATATTTTATCACCATTTCAAAGTCAGTGGGGAACTAAGTCTCAAACTGATGCCATGGTTTAACTCTGTATAGCTGTTTTTTTCCTGCCAAGTTTGAGTCACTGTGGCCATCTAGCCCCTTCTTGAGAGATTAAAGTGATGGGAAGCTGGAATACTTTCTCCAATTAAATGAGTGAATGTTTCTATTCAAGCATGGATTCAGATTTCCCTGTGCTTTCCTGTAAGCGTGTGGGATGGACGAAACCATTATTTTTAATCTCACAATTATAACTGCAGGGCTTCACGAGGAGTGACTGACTGAGTCCCTGGCAGTCACCGTAGAAGGTAGCTATCGGGTAAGGGTGACTTTTAGGCTCTACTTGGGTTCAAAGCCTGGTCCAGATTCAGTGATTAAAAGACTTGAAAGCCCTAGAGGACACCACAAATGGGGAGATAAAGAGGCATATCATCAGCAAACATACTCAAACACCATATTACTGATCCCACTGCCTGGTATCTTGTGGAGCCATGGGAGAAATGCAGAAGGGAATTAAAGGTCTTAGCAGAAGAGAAGAGTGCAGTGCCTGGCTACCTGGGAACCACTGGGCTCAGTTGCTGCCCAGATTGTTCAGGGCATGTGGCAGATGTTTGCATAGATAAATTTTGGCCAGCACGTCCACCTGCATTACATACTGTGCAGGAGGTTAAAGAGAGAGCCTGGGTGTCTTATCCCCTACGCTGGGACCAGCCGAGCTGGTGTGGATGTGTTTATGTATATTGACAAAAGGTTTCTGATTGAAGGGAGGGGGGAGGCAGGCCAGGGAGTGCAGCTCTGTCTGTCACAACTCGAGTTGCATTTTCTCCTGAAGCACTGTGCTTCCTGTGCATGCATGCAGGTACGGCCTGGATGGTTGTTGACTTGTCAGCATGGTGGCAAATGGGCTCTTCTAGGAGCTTGCGCTTATTCTTTAGTCCCCCTATATTTAAATGTTTTGGGTGGAAAAGAAGTGGATGTGGTGGAAACTTAGTTCTGTTTAAGAGATCAGCACAGAGCTTAGGTACCAGTTAAACTCACTTCAGCTCTGGAATTCCTGTTATATTTTGATTTATAGACACCCAAGTGTTTTCAGGAGAGTTGCAGCCTGTTTTAGGAGTCCTATGTACATAGGATAAGATGCAATACAGATGGACTTGTTTGTCTATTCAGTTTCCAGTCTGTGGACTCTCTGGATCCATGGCATCACTATTCAAAACTGCTGTATTAAGCCCTGATTTTAGAGAGGTGGGAGAGCGTTAATGATGCACACACTGTCTTTCTGTACAGGGACAAATTTTAATTCCTATTGTATGTAGGAATATACATACACCTGAAGGGCGAGGGGGAAGACACATTTGCCTCTACAGCTATTGGCACCAAAGAAACACAGCAAGACTTGATGGAAAACACCTATCTTACTGTTTTACTAACTGCATTTTTTTTTTCCTTTCTCATTTGTAGGTCTCAGACTCTGGATACTTGCTGTGGGATTTTTTTTTTTTTAATTATTTTTATTTTTGATTGTTTGTTTTTTTTTTTCCTCTTTTTGGATGTGAATTGAAGGCCAACAGTTGAAGTGTTGGAAGCAAGTGCAGGAGGACACTCACCTTATTTTGTTTGGACCCTCGTTTGCTGGGATACTTTCAAGCCGTTCTTCACAGTCATGTGGTCATCACAGCTGCTGTTCTTCACAGTGCTCTTAACACCG
Organism: Antrostomus carolinensis; assembly: GCF_000700745.2. Taxonomy (NCBI): domain Eukaryota; kingdom Metazoa; phylum Chordata; class Aves; order Caprimulgiformes; family Caprimulgidae; genus Antrostomus; species Antrostomus carolinensis. The sequence goes on along the minus strand of NW_010326860.1, from coordinate 36,680 downwards.
TTAGCCCATGGTGAGTGAGAGATGGTTTAAATTTGCCTGTGGGAAGAGAATAGAAAATAGCAAGGCTTTTGCCTACATCTTTTACCGAATGTTGTGGGTTTTTTTCCAGGATGTTGATTTTTCTCCACTTCCACCTCAGGTCTTTGAATTCCCAGGCTACATTATGACTAGTTAAGTGCTGAAACGAAGAACTCCCGTCAGACATAAAGATTTCTGTTATTGAGTTTAGCTGCTACATTAAGGCAGACCTTCTTCCTTAGGCCCAAACCTGTTCTGTTGTCTGTGTGTCACTGGGATTGTCTCTCCTGGCCTCTGCACAGAAGTGAATTTCCCTTCTGTGAATGCTGGTCAGTAAGGGGCTGCATGTCCCTCCTTGGCCACAGTTCCAGGGTGGGATCTTACTCACCACCATGTTAGACTGTGATTTCAACCATTGCAGTGGATGTTTCTGTGCTCTGCTGAAAGATGGAGGCTTCTATAATCTCAGCGACCCTGGGCCAAGAAGAACAAAAACCAGTATAGTTGCCTTAGCCTGGCATGCTGTGTAATCCACCCAGCAATGTGGAGTCCTTGGTGTAGCACCATGCTGCACATCTAGGCTGTGTCTGAGAACTGATCTCATAGCGTCAGGCACAGCTGCTGTGCTGTGGGGATGTAGGAGCTCTAGCAGAAAAATTTGGTCTTTTTATTAGCCAGGAAAATGTTGAGTGAAATCTGACACATGTAATACTTTAGAGTAAGATTTTGAGACCTGAGGTTGGTTGGTTGTTGGTTTGGGGTTTTTTTTGGGGGGTAGGGGGGTGAGGTGTTGTTGTTGTGTTTTGGTTTTGGGTTTGGTTGGGGGTTTTTTTGGATATGAGAAACCCAAATGTAGGTCCCAGAACTAATTTGCCAGACTTCTTAAGTGCTGAAGGGTTCAGGAGCTCCTGTTTGCAGTGGTGGTTGCTAAATGCTCAGAGCAGGGCTTTGGAAAATCTGTCTGTCTGATTTTCTTGATGCCTAAATGAAAGGTGAGCTTCACTAAGGATCTCGTTTTAATTACAGGTCAGTGGGAGCATGTTTATAAATAACATGACTCCCTGTACGTAGGCTGTGGGCTCCTGCTTTTACAGTATTCATCAGACTTTTTGAGCTTTACATGCACCGTGTATGTGCTAAGACACTAGAGCAAAATTTTACAGTGGAGGAGGAGGTTAAAAAATGAAATACATGTAATTAGCTGAACTGATCTATTTATAGAGCACAACCTGTCTGCTTATATCACTTATAACACCTTTGGGCACAAAGGTTATCTGTACTATAGTTCTTCAAGCAAAACTCCTCGTTGACTTGAAAATTAGAATGAATATTTAAACTCGGGGTGGAATAAAAAAGCTATTAGGAAAGGTGCTCTCCATTTTTCTCCAAGAAAGTTAAATGGTAAATGTTCTGTAAATCTTTATAATTAAACAATATTAACAGTTAAAGCAATTAACAACTTAAAAATATGCCTCTGGCAGTTCTGTTTTAAATTTGCAGTGCCACTGTAGCTGGAAAATCCTGCCTGGTAGTCACAGTAAATGAAAATGTCACAAGTATCCTAGGAGTTGCATTATGCTACAGATGAGCAGATACCAGAGATGCAGAATCTAGGTGCCTGGAAATATTTCTACCCTTTATGTTCTTCTGCAAAATAAATGTACAAGGTGCCTGCTGTGTCTTTCGTAGCACTCAGTGGTGGTAAATATGAACACCACACATCTAATCAACACACATGTTGTCTCATCCTTATACATCGCTAGTGAAAGTGCAGTAGCGGCTCACAGCCACCTTTGTATGGTGAAGAGAGAAGACCTTTGGTCTGAACCAAAGGACTTGGTTTGGTTCTCCCTGTTTTGATCTCTAAGATTGGCTGGGGTGCAGCTACCATCTCAAAACTTTGGCCTCTTACCTTTCTTGAGGGAAGCAGGTACTGACTGTGTGTGGTGGTTTGAGGGCGATACATTCCTGATAGGAAACGAGGGGGAGAAGACTGCAGTTCAGCTGTGTGATACGATGTTTGATGAGTATATTTGGTATTAGCGAGCACTGGGCAGTCAAACCCATCCAGTCTCCCACGGGTACTGAAGGACACAAACATAAAAATCAGAGTTGTATTGAAAGTCAGAATAAATAGTCTAATGGGGCTTCCAAGACTTTGAAATCAGAGACTGAATATCTTACGGTTTTCAGGTGCTCTCCCTTGCTGCCCCTCTCCCTGCAAGCGCCTGTAGAAGGTTGCCTAAAGTGAATGGCAAGTGGGTATCAATGCAGAGGTTCCTGCTAGCCTCAAGACAGTATACATCTGTTTCAAGACGTGCTGCAGCCTCACCTTGCATATAACAATGGTCCAGTTAAGCATGCAGAAAGCTTTCATATTTTGTTTAACAGGACACAAGCATCTGAGTTCCTGTTTCATGGGCTGGAACGACTCGTGTCCTGTAGCGATTGCTGGAGTTGATATGAGCTGCTTTTACAGACTGACCTCACTGCATCTCATTCCCTTTTTGAGTTTCCTGATACAGTCCCTTCATCTGTAGCGGTAGCTACGTTATAGACAGATTTCCTAGGCCAGTGATCTCGTAAATCTGTGTTCTGTTTTTTTGTTGTTTTGGGGTTTTTTTGAGGGGGCTTCCCTCTCCCCCCCCCCCATCTCATTTCTTGGAGTATATTGCGTGTCTTGGGTTGTGATGACAGGTGTGGAGTCATAAGGGTGTATGACTTGAGTGATCTGCAAGCTGAAAAGTAATCTTCCAGGATACTGCCCTGGTACAATGTCATCTTGTTGATAAGCTGTGGAAATAATGAAAGGGGAAAAAGTCATTAATCCTTGCAGTTTCTCGGTGATTACATTAATCTGCTGCATCCTAAACACACGGGCACTGTACTGTCTAGTTTTGCTCGGATTGCTCTGAATCATAGCTCACAAAAAAACTAAAACCAGGTGAAAAACTTGAGATAATAGCAGATCTCAGTAGTGGATGCGCTTTTTTTTTTTCTTTTTTTTTTCTTTTTTTTTTTTTTTTTCTCCCCACTATTGCCCTTCACTTGAATGGAAAATATCTTACAGCTTGCATAGACAACACAATTCGGACCAGTGAGGAAGCCCCCAGAAAGCTATCCCCTCTTCTAAGCTCCAGCAAAGTCTTCAAATCCATCTGTTGGATAAAACTAAACCTGTTTTACAAAATTGGAGAATTGGCCAGAAAGCACCAATACCTGGGAAAAAAATATAATCAAACAGACAAACAAAAACCCTCTTTAGTAACAAAAGCAAAGGGCTCTGCTACTGATAGGGCTTTTACACCCTGGCCTCCTTTTTCCCCCTGCTTGGGAGCTTTTCTCAAAGCATCTGAAGGGCTGGGCCCCCAGGAAACTGATCCTTGGCTTGCATCCCCCCGCGTACACCTGAGCAAACTGATCCTCTTTGCCTGTAACGGGTGGACTTCCAAGAGGCGTTTTCTGGAATGAGCAGCTGTTGTCATCTTCCTCAGCCTTCCTACCCTTGACCCCAAACAAAGGAGATTTCTCTTTACCCACAAATTAACACAGTCAAAGTTCATCCGAAATTAGATGGACGTGACAGGCAGCAGCTCGGTTTGCAAGCCTGGAGAGATGTACACCTGCTATGTCACATTGCTGTCATGCTCATGAGTGGCTCAGAGTTAAGATTTAAAACTTCCAGGCTGCTGGACAAAAATAATAATAGAAATAAAGGGATTCAGAACTGCATGCTGTTAAGAGCAGGATAGGAAGAATAGCATAGTGATCACTGTGGGGTGAAATTTTGCATGTCTCCAAGGAGTAACTTATTTTAGGCTTTGGAAATGAGCTGAAAGCCTATTGTATGCAAAGATCTTTATCATCCCATCAGATTGTGTTATTATAATTTGTTAGGGTTTTTTTTAAAGATTGCATTGTGTACATAATTAAATGATGGTCAGCAAAGAGTTATTTTTTGTTGTTGTTACTCTAATGATTTAACAATCTAATAAAAAAATGGACAGCCATTTATTATTACTCAGATTAAAGCAATAATCAAAATTGCCTAGTATTCTGTTGGAGATTGTTACAAACGCAATAAAATCAACAGGCATGGTGATCTACCTGTTTCCTCAGATGCTAAGCTCTTGCCCTGCAGTTGTGTCATGTGAGTGAGCTGTCAGCATCCTCGTTCCTGCTGTGGTGTCAGTTGTGGGGGTTGGTTCCTCCTTGGTCTTGAAGCTGCTTGGGGCTATTTTCTGTATGTTTTAACCCTGTATTTATTAGCAGGTTGCAGGCTGTTCCCTTCTGATGATCCATGGGGGTTAATTAGTTACTTAGTTTTCTTAATCTTTTTTTTTCCATATACAGTGTGATTTTTGTGCTAGAACTACATGCTTGCCCAAAGCTAAGCAAGACTGAAGCCAGAACAAGTTAGGCAAAAATATAACCAAAACGTGACTGAAATTACAGGACAAACAATAGGTATCTGACATGAGAGTAGTTTTGCTGTTACAGCTAGGACAGGCTAGACAAGAGTCAGTCATCTGATCCTAGAGCAAGTTGCAGGTGAAGCAAAAGTTTCTTAATTAACTTTGGAGATGGAGATCGAGCTAAGTTTCAGCTCCAATAGGTTATACTTCAGACAGAGCCTGTCAAGTCCTGGAGCCTGGTAGTGTTGTGAAGCTTAAGGCCTCCCACTGACACTTGACAGCACCAAACTGGCAGGGCTACCGTTGCTGCTGGCTAATCTCTGAACTTTGAAAAAATTAGTTGCCTCCAATAATTTATTTATGCAGAGCTGTGGCATAGCTGTAAAGTGACTTTCCTGTGTTTAGGGACAGATGCCATCTTGTCTCTCTGTATGAGAATTAGTTCGAGATGAGGCTGAACTAATTTATCATTTGCAGAGTAGAAAATGAAATTTGAAGTCCTTTGAAGTCATTGCAGCTGCAAGGAAGGATACCTCATCTGCCGTCCTGTTCTGACCCTCCGTGCTTCTGCGCCATCTTCCCGATGTTTCTGGGAGACAACCGTGGTGAGGGAGGGCTGCATCTTTGTGAAAAGATGGCACTCGAAGGTCAAGCTGATCTCTCTAGGCATTAGCAGGTCCAGATGCCGAGCCAGTTTCTGTGGGAACAGTGGAAATATTTATTACTGAACAGCACTGGTAGTTGCCTGGTGACAATGATTCTGTTAAAGCAAGCAACATTATCTTTCTTGGGGGAATATATGGTGCTAGCAAGCTGGTCCTTGGTGACAGAGTGCTGTTTAATGTGAGCTGAACATTTGCCTCACTACTATTTTAATACAGTGGAAATACTGTCACTGCTTAAAATACATACTGTGTTTCTTTTATACTTGTATAAGTGTTATGTTAGCTAGTGAATGGTGGATAATTGCCTTTTACTATAGTACTCTTTATATAGTCAAAATGAAATACAAGAGACATGTTTTATTAGTTGTGAAATAGCCAAGTTGTCTTCCAGGCTTCTGCCTAACTTCATTGTTTTAAAAGATTAATCATCCTGGAAATATTTATAATATTTGCTATTCTTGGCAATTTGTATTACCTGTAGCTGTGCCACCTTTTCTGTAGTGGAACAAGTGATCAAGGAAGGATTTTCCTGGTAAAAGGGAGTGGCTGTTCTATGTATATACTACAGTGGTTTCATTAGCAGCAATGCACTAAAATTGGGAGTATTAAGTTCCCAGTCTGATGACTGACCAATCTATAAGCTGATAGAGGGTGAAATTCAACCTTGAAAAGACTCCATGCACCATTTAATTCTCACTTAAGCCATTAAGCAGTGCAGAGGTCTGTGCACAGACCTACTTCCTTCATATCTAAATTTCGCACTAAATAAGGAAGGAGACTTTAAGAGGATTTTTCTGATTATCTTTTTTTTAAATTTTTTTTCTTAGTGTTTGGCAAGTTTGTCTGCTTCTGGTGTTATGGAGAGAATCGAGATCTTGTACTTCACTTGATGTTTGTACCAAAGCATGCTTTCCAGGGAACATACAACCCTTGGCTATATCAGCACAGTTCTAGTTGCAATGAAGCTGGAGCTATAGGATTAGAACTATAGAAGAAGGCTGGTGACTAGGGCCCAAATTAATGCATGGAAATTATCCTTTCCTGTAGGCTTCTTAACATGTATGATGTACAGTGACAGGGCATGTGGGTTTCTTTCTGAGCTACAACAGTAGAAAGTGTGCTTGATCTCACAGCAGTTGGAAGGGGGGAGTTATGTTAACCTGCAGGCCTATAATCTCTGATGTTTGTTTCATTTGTAACCATTTCCTGACAAGACTGGTTTCTGATCTCTAGTGACTGACTCCGTGCGCTCTGATTTTTATTTTTTTTTTGTAGCGTTAATTAAGCCATAAGACGTGACAGCATGTGAATTACAGTGTAGTATTTCACGCCCGGCACATTCAGGCACAAAGACGAAGGCCAAATGGCCTCTGTGCGGCTAAGTGTGAATTATTGTACCATAATTTAATTCCCATTATATTTTACTGTGATTATAAAAGTGTTTATGTTGGTGAACTCTTTTAAGAAAAGTTACTTTTTAAAAAACAGAATTGGAAAGTACAACGCAGATCTTGTCACAGAGGTGGGTAAGTAGCTTTTGGAGATGAGGAATTTTGTTGAACCCTGAAAACTTGTATTTGTGCAGTTATTAACCCTAGGTAATGAGTGGATATTGTGGTGCAGACATCTGCTGTCTAAAATACTGAACTAACTCTAACTATACATTTCATATCAGTTGCCAAGTAGTTGCTGAGTAGGATGACTAGGTTTATTTGTTCCTGACTTGGTCTTGATTTCGTCTGGAAACCTTAGCTCTCAACCAGTCTCTTGAGCCATCTAATCTTTTTCCAGTTCAGGCTGTGCAGATGTGCACATCAGACACTCTTACTACGGCCAGCACGTTTGTTTTGGGTCCCAGTGAGTGCTGAGTGAATAGAGAAGGCAGGTTGTCTCCAACAGTGAGGAAGAACACCAGGGGACCAAGCTGGTGTGCCTGCTCTGCTGTGTGTTGGGAAACATAAACCAACCTGGAAAGTGTCTTGGGTGGTACAGGAGAGGAAAGATAGAAGGGCCATGAATGCATTAAAAATGTTTCTCATTACTTCTTTCTCTTTGCCTTTCTACAAATCTCTACTACTTTTTTTTTTTTTTTTTTTTTTTAATTGAAGACAAAAGGTGAAGCTCATGCAGTTAAGGTTGCTTGAGGGTTACCAGGATAAAACCCTCTTGACAATGAATTGTTTTTAAATAAATTAATGAAGAGCAGCAATGTTCTTCGCACATTGTCCATTGAAACGACAGGATTTCTGGGGCAGTGCCTGACTGTCTCTTTCTCTTGAGATTCAGGAGGATGTTGAATTTATTCATCCACACTGATTGTGGTGTGTCTCTCCTGTAGTAGTCCCTGGCTAGCAAGCACTGTTAGCTAGCCCTGTCCCCAACTAATCCTTGCAGAATAAATAAGGAATAGCTATTAAAAGTGGGCTCTTCCAATGGACTTACTCTCTAAATAAGTTTTACTCATGTTCTCAGCAACTTCTAGCTAATCAGGATATTGATGGAGCCAGGGCTGTTTCACTTTTGTTGGATATTTGGGTTTCAGGAATATTATAGTAGCCCAATGAAAAACCATGATAATTTACTATGTAAGTAGTTAAGTGTCTGTGATATGATTACTGTGGTTTGGTTTTAGATGTAAATACTTCTAAAATAAACAAATGAAAAACCTAACTGACTTTTCCAAAAAAAAGCACATCAGAATAATAATTTTACAGATCTGTGTGGAGTTAATAATACCAAGCAACCAGGACTGAAAAATGTAGTGGGTCAAATCTGGTTAATATGGGTACAGGGGTCTCTTAGCCAATACCCAGAGGTACCATGGAGCACCAGGAATATTTTCACGTCTGCAGCTATCTCTGCATGTGAGAAGACAGCTTGTTCCATGTCTTCCTGGACATGCAGGATACTCCAAAAGGACTGTTATGGGGCAAGTTGAGGTTGCACAAAGCTGGTGCAGGTAAAGAAAGAGGAGCAGAAGTGGGCAGCTTCCCTTTCCTCATCCCAGTTGAACAGAGGAGATGATTGACTATCCATTCCATGTTTGGTTTCATCTATTGCATTATTACCTGAATGGGAAAATGGAGGTCTGTTTGGCTAATTGCTACCTAATAATTTGTTAATTCTAAGCTTCTAGATAAAGCTTTTCTGTGGTGAAGATGAGAGGAAGCTACCAGGAGTTTGAGAGAGCCTGCTGTTCTGGGATGTGTAAAGGGGTTTGATGGATGAGACTGTGCATCTGTTCCCCAGTACTCGGAGAAGTGCAGCACCTGAAGACAGCTTCGCAGCCAAAGTAACTGCATAGTGCTAGGGCAGAGCTGCCCTTTCCAGCAGTGCAGGTGGAGAGCCATGGACAGGTTGTGAAAGTGCAAAAGCTTGATGTGCCCATCCTTCCCATGCAGCTGTAACACCTCTTTTCAGATGTGAATATGCCCACAAATGGGGTGTCCCTCTTGTTTATTTTACCAATAACTTCAGCTAAGCTTAAACCGTTTGAGACAGGAAAAAAAACCCCAAACAAACAAAAAAACCCAAACTTCAGAGGTTGTCTGGCCCTGATTCTCTAATCTGTATAAGATGGGCATGGTTAAGTACCTCAAACTAA
>NW_010326860.1:26116-27963 GCF_000700745.2 Antrostomus carolinensis | reverse complement strand
AGAGTGAGGGAATGAATTATGGCCACCTTTATTCTCCCATGGCCTCCTCAGTTGCTGCTAACCTGTTCCCCCAAGGTCTGGGCAAATCGACTGTTTTCCTTTGTTAGGAAGAACACCTTTGGCCCAGGAAGAACAGAAATGAGAAGCTCTTTATTGCAAATGAAACTGCTGATTCCCTAGAAGAAGTCTCTAACATCCATTTTATCAACTCCATAGTCATGCTAAATGAATCCTAGAACCATCTGATGTTTATTACACCACAGCACATTCACTGTTGTTCAGTTGGTTCCTTTAGTGATTGTGATTTCTCGAATTGCTTATAATGTTTGGTAATGTGGTTTTATTTGAATTTGGAAGAGATTTCCTGCTGCTCAATGAACAACTCATTTGGGAAAGATGCTCTGGGAAGGGAAGAAATTAAAAGCATGTCAAAGAGTTCAGAAGCTTTTCCCCACTTTGAATTTCCCTGATTCCCAGAAATTGGTGCTGGGCAGCATCCCCTCCATACCCCTCCCAGTGCCTAGCAGGACTATCCCTGTTTTCTCATGAATATGCTCCAAGCTGTGGGATGCTCAATGGGTTTTTAGCCAACACCACACAGATGCTGCAATCTGCCCGTTGCAGAGAGCGTAGGACTGGGCTGGTGGGTTTACAGTATGCATTCAATACTGCACCATAACTAAAAACTCAAGGAATTGTAATCAGAGCAATGTTGCCTTTTGTATATTTCCTTGTGTTTTGCTGTGTTGGGCTGCTTTCTGAAGTGCCTGACAGTGTTGGGTGCCTTGCTACACATTCTGAGGTATGAGTTTGTTTCATGTAAGAGTCATGGATGCTAAAGATCCTCCCCAGTCAGTCTGTGCATTAGAGTGGGCAGATAAAGAGGTAAGGGCTAGAAATACGTAATTTGGGTATTGTCACGCCCTCCTGTGTCATAATCTGTAGAAGCTAAGATGCATGATGGATTTTATAAGCTCAGTCAAATTGTTGATTGTTCTTAAATCTCTGGAATGTGGAGCCATAAATAAATGGCATTTTAATACTGAGTTTTTAGGGTCTGATCCAAATCCCAGGGCAAGTTGATGATTCCACGTCAATGCACTTTGAATCTGCTCTGCTCAGCCCAGAGGGGTTATTCTGGGGAAAGGTGGAGTGTAATGTGGAAGAGATTGTACCCTCTTATAATTTTTCAAATCTTAGTGCTTACAGTGGGTTGACCAGGTTGTGGGCTGCTCCCCTGCCCCAGGAGCTGCAGTGTTGCACTCGGTCCTTATTCTCTTGGGGGACTGTTCCCCTTCAAACTCTTGTAGGAACAATTAGAAGTCTTCAGTGCTGCTGATTTAAATGAGGATTTTTTTTGTGTCCCTCCCCCACCCCCCCAATCAAGCTCTTGTTGCTGAAGATCTGTCTCCAATTTTTACTTCACAGTGGTTTGTTTCTCTTACTGAAATGCTGGAGGCTGCAGTAAGGGTTGATTTAGTATGAAGAGAGCAGATAGAAAAAGAAAACTAGCTTTGCTTTGTCAGTCTTGTGTAATACTCCTCTCCCTAGCGAGGTGAAAGGGGAAATCTGCATGTCAGTTTATAAGCAAGGCAGACTGGCTGTGCTAGTTGCTTTGAGTTGGAGTGAGGCTGGGAGCTTAGCTGCTTTGCAGTTCAAGGTGCAGATGAGCAAACCAATGTGGCGGTGTCTCTGCGGGCAGGGAAAACCAGGGTGGTGCTCCACAAAGCCAGGGGCTGGTAGTAACCATGCCAGCTGCTGCTTGCCATGCATGTCTCAAAAAGCATCCATCTCCCTTCCCCTGACATGTCTGCTCCTCTGCTGGAAAGGAGCATTTGGCACTGGTG
>NW_010326860.1:742-26101 GCF_000700745.2 Antrostomus carolinensis | reverse complement strand
TCCTGTGAGCAGGTACCCCATTTATTCCTGCAGTGGAGGTACGGCTCCACTTTGCAAGACAGATTCATGGCCAAGTCATATTTAACAGTTAAAACAATAATTTGCCAGCATCACTGCTCACTTCTATGTGTATGCAATTTGTAGCATGTTTTAAGTAAGAATGCCTGTTTGTAATAGTTGCAGGAAAACTCAGGTCACTGAGTTTATTTTTGTGTGTGTATTTATATATACTTGTGTGTGTGTGTGCTTTAAATATAATTTTCACACTGTATATATACGATAAGCCTATAGAGAACTGGTCTATCTAAACTTGGAATAATGCAAAGAACTTTTTAACATGCCTTCATTTCGTTGACATGACTTGAAATCCAGCCTGTCATGGCAATTCGTAATCTTACAGGCGTACACAATTAAAAATCGTACTATGGGATGTTACTCTGGGGGAATTCTGAGGACTAAGAAATCTAATAATGTTTAGTTGTTTTCCTTATTTGAGTGGAAAAAAAAAAAATAGACTTCTTGGTCAGATGCCAAATAAATAATGAATTTGTATCTTCAGCAGACACCTTAGAGTCTCTGAGCCCTGCTGACAAAAGTGCTTGGAAATCATGTGTTATAGTATCAGCCAGCAATTTAAAAAACAAACAAACAAAAAACCCAAAACTTGCTTACCTTTATGTTTGTGTCTGCCAAAACAGGTCTGGACATAAATTTTAGGAGCTGATGAGCTCTTATTTTTGAGAAGCTATTTTGTCATGTCCGCAGCATTTCTACCTCCCCGGACACAGAACAGTCACCGTGAGGCACCACCGGCATGTCCTTGCATCTTGACAGCTACAATCCTTGTTTCAGATTGCACACCTGAATTCACAGGAGCCTTAGATTAAAGGGATGGAAGATGGAGGAGATGAGGCACAAAATGGGTGAACCTGTATGCTCTGTTTAGGGTCCTTGGGGAAGTGAATTAAAAACTGGGGTGGCAATACCATTTAGTAGAAACCCAAATGGCTGAGACTACTTGCTGTATGCTGTCATTTGTAGCACTGGTGCCAAAAACTTCCTGGCAGACCCCAGAAGGTGAGACTGCTCTGCTTTGATGCCTGACTTGATGTGGATTCACATTTTGTCCTGTGTACTCTTTGCCCTGGTAATGTTGGCTGTCCCCTGTTCACCTCTATAATGCTTGAGCTCTTCTTTCTCTCACTAGTGTTGAATTGTGGTCTTTCTCGTCTAACTAGCCAGCAGTTCTTGCAAAGCATAGTAACTTAATTATTTGGGGTCTGCACTGAGTAGCCTTGCATCTTGAGGCTATGCAGACTCTCAGCTGTGGAACATCTGATGACAGCCCTTATTCTTGCAGCCCTAGCCCTTGCACAATTATAGCCTCTTTCTTTTTGGATAGTAAATATATGACAGATGTGAAATTCTCCAGTTCTTGGGGGAGTGCTGACGTGTTGAACTTCATTATCCCGTGTTGGCCAGTTGGCAAAATACAATCAAGAATAACTTTTGAGGAGAGCTGGCATATACAGTATCACTCTGGAATGCTATTATGGTCAGAAGCTTAAAAAAGAACAAACTTAGGGCATAGAAAAGTTGATACAAGGAGATGGGATCAGTCTGCCTACCACTCATGTAAATGCAGTGCATTGAAAAGGGTAAACTTTGAAGTCAATTGGAGCTGTGAGGTACAAACCTCTGAGAGTTAGACTCATGACCAGTTTAGGTGCCAAGACCGTTTGAGTACACTTCACCACAGCGTGTGATGTTTTTGATGGTTTACACTGGGTTATGGCAATCTGAATATCTTATGGAGGTGGTAACTGCAGAGCTGCCAAATATTCCTTAGTTTTTATAAATATATTCATTGGTGGTACAGTAATAATGCTTAAACTGCTACAGTGTTATGTGTGAAGCCAAATACACATATAAGATGTACAGTTGCCAGATACACTACCTGGAAGGTAATAGAAATGCTAGTTAAAGCTGTGGGGAAAGAGATAGGTAGAGCTGGAAAGTAACAGTAATGCGAGTTTCTGCTGTGGGAAGAGTTGTAGCAAAGATATTTTTTCTAGGGAAGCCTGGGCCAATGTTTGTTTGTAAACCTGAATATGTGGCTTTAAAAAAAAAAAAAAAAAAAAAAAAAAATCTGTTTTGACTCCAAGTTTGCTGTGATGTCTCAGGTGAGTTGCAAATCCCACGGCTTCATGTGTGCTCTTCTCTCCTGGTCGGACTCCTTGTCTGAAATGTGTTTCATGGGGTGACCTACCTTCCCTGCGCAGGCTAAGAGAGGAGGTGCCAGACTTGACCATTTAATTTAAGCTCTGTAAAATGAAGACCACATATGCAGACACTACAGTTTCCTCAGCTCACAAGTGGAGAGGTTGATCAAGTTCTGCTTTTGTTAGATTATAGGGTTCAAAGTTTAGGAGAAGATCATGCAAAGAAAGTGAATGAACTGTGAAAGCTATGTACTTTGTGCCAGTAAAATGATGCTATTGTATAGTAGAGGGAGTGAAGGGCTTTTCTCATTATAAAGATCCTTACAAATACTGTCAACAACTTTCTTTTTCCCTCCCTCACCTTCATTCCCTTCCTGCTTCCCAAACAAGGAGTGGAGAACTCATCTTCCCTCCACCACTCCCTTAAAATACCAAACCCAGCAGATCATCTTGTCTAGGGAGAATTGTCACTGTTCCTCAGAGTCTGTCTCCAGGGTAACTTCGTTTGCGAGATCCCCAAGGGGATGCTGCCCTTCAGACTTTGTTCTGGGAAACAAAGCTTTTGCCTTATACCCTCAAATGTACTGCATTATAATGCTTTGAATACATCTGAACACTCATTTGAACCCCGCAGAATGCACGAGACTGTCGTGCCAAAGCGGGGCAGGATTGAATAGCTGTCAGTAGGATGTCTTGCTAGCAAACATAACTGCTTAAGTATGAAAATAGACGTTCAGTGAAGCAAGGTACTGGCTCGACTAAAGAGGTATCTGGTTTAAAGCATGCTCTTTGTTTCAGGAGCTGTGCTGTTCAGAACAGTTCCTCTCTTCGTATTGTTCCTTGCTGGGTATTAATTGATGGCCAGTTAACTAATTGACTCCCTTTCAAATAGAGAGCTGTAGTAAGTAATTTATTACTTGTCTAGGAGGTTATGTGACAGCTGAGATTGTTGGCATGGCACATGCAATCCAGCCCTTTCTCAGGAAGAAAGGAATATAAGAAAGCATCTTACTTAACTCTTCTTCTGCAAATTCAGTGCAGATCATACACTGACATCAGGAAACTCTTTTCCTGACATACCTGCATCCAATGCAAAAACACCTGAAAAGTCAGAAGACTTGTCTGTCCCTGTACTTCTAGGAAATCGTCTGAAGAGATTTCTGTGGTGGTCCTTGGGGGAGATACTAATTAAACAAACTTTATCATTCTGAAGAGATAGCTTGTTTCATGGGCAAAGGATATAATGGAGACTAATTTCTATTTTGGATTCTTTCCTTCACTGGAGAAGCTAGTAGGGTCTGTCTCCACTGCCAGGCTGCTCACTTTCATGAAACTTGCAGAAATTGAATTATTTCTGCTCCCTGTCCTTTTTGCCAGACAGGGTTCCAAATGGACAACAGGCTAAAAGTGGTTAGGAGGGATGCTGTCCAGCAGGTATGGTCAGCAAGCTCATACTAACTTTAGTACCCTTGGAGAATGAGCCAGAAAAAGCAAAAAAAAAAAACAAACCCCAAACCCTTCTGGTATGCGGTTGTTTCATCGCTACCTGCTGCTTCCTTGTGTGGACAGCATCTGCTGGCCCAACTTCTTCCCCTTCTCTGCATTAGCAAGGTTGAGGAGAGCTGCAGGGGCCATAGTTCTCTCTGGCCTTCCAATGTCAGTTGTCAGCACTAACAGAAATGTGGGGAGTCGGTGTGACCGCGCGGGTCCGATCTGGCGCTGCAGAGACCTGGTACAGCCATGTGCTTCACATGGCCATTACAATGTGAGTTGTTTTATAGTGTGAGTTGCTGATTGCATATCATCTGTCAACAGCACTCGTGGCTTAGCAGGAGGAGGATGCTGTGGAAATCTTTTCATAGAAGTGGGGGTCTATAAGGCAAATGCTACAACACCATTAAAACTATATAACAGTGCTGTTGAAATGAAACCCTATAGGGTGCTGTTACAGATAGGGCTTCATTTTCACAAAGTTTCTGGACTTGACACCAGTTTCCTTAATTTGACACCTCTTTGTTCAAACAGAATATCACAATGGCACTTAAATTACACTGTGAGTGAAGAGCTTAATAATAACCATGCAGTGTAATGTGTTTAAATTAAAGCACAGTGTTGTTTTAGTCTGGGGTTTCAGATTTAACTTTCAAATGCTTTTCATCTCCATATTGCAAATTTGACAGATGCCTTTTATTGGTAGAAGGCTGTAAAGACTATTTTCATTTACCTGACCTGAAGGACACAGAGTTTATTTGCATTGGGCAGGAGTTTGCAGCACAGTGAATTTGCAGTTAAGTGATACTTTAGTTCTTATGTTTTTCAAAAAATAATTCCTCCCAGGCTTTGATTTTTTTCTTTTTAAATACCGTAATGTATTTATACACAGTTGGTTTTTGGTTTTTTTTTTCTTTTTTCTTTTTTCTTTTTTTTTTTTCTTACAGACAAAGAAATCCCATTTTCTTTTCAGGAGATCATATGGGAACTTTCACAGACTAATAGGCAACACTAAAAAAAAAAAATCATAAAATTAGAAACAGAATAATGTTCTTTCAGACTGCTTTTTTATTCCTTTCAGATCATGCCTTAAATTTCACTTGTGTAAAATGTATCAATGTTGATTTGCAATGCGGAAACCTGGTGTGCTGTGTACCTTTTGCATATGCTTAGTACTATTAGTATTTGTATCCTGTGCTATTTTTATTTTATTCCACCTTTAATTCTGCTGCTTGTATAAGCTTAAATCTGCAAAGGCAATAATGAAAAATTTGGAAACGTTAAAATCCAAGTGTCCTTGGCTTGGTGAATCTGACTAAATGGCCCTCACTGCTGAGGTGCTATAACTTTATTGTAATTGTACCTTAAAATGTTAAGAGCCAAAGACTGCTTGCTGGCTAATTGTAGAGTATCTAGCACAACATCTTTGCAGACTAGGTACTGTCTGTTTCATTTTTCATTTAATTTCATCTTTCTTGTGCCAACATCTATTCCTCTGTCATTCATTGCTATTTCCATCTGCTTTGTGATGGTGGTGTGATCGGCTATTTTATCTTCCCTGCAAACATTTCTCCATTAGATTTTTATGGATGCTGTGGTTTCCACTTGACGGCTTCACATGGGGGATCTGCGTGAATGCATCTGAAATGTGGGCAGCTCTCCTTTTTTGGTAACAATGTGGTATCCTTACATGATATGTACTGAAACCTCAGAGCTGGCACTTGTAGATGCGAGCGGTATTTTAATAAGTAAAAAGCAGAAGTCAGAGTGAAGAATTTGAGGAGGGAATAGGCATCTGTGTGTCGTAACGCTCCTAACAGCGTAATTTTTCGCAACTGTGGTTTCAGCTACAATCTCTCCCAAAGGTCACTTAGCTGTGAGAGGGGAGCAAGGAATTGTCACAGCAATGCTGTAAATCTGTCTTTGGGGATGCTGCACAGCAGCAGCACGAATGGGTACAACACCATGAGCTGGATGGGGATCTATTTCTGAATGCATCATGGTGTACTTCATGTGGGACCCTTCTTGGTCACCGTGTGCTTTCTCCTTGGGTGGTCTCCAGGTAGGGGAGAAGGGAAAAAAACAGCAATTGTAAAACTCTCGTGCCCTGCTAATCTCTCCCCCTTTTTGCCTGGGCTCAGAGGGTTTACTAGTTTGTTGATTAATCCATTTATTTTCAAAATGAGCTGCCTACTTTCTGTCACTGGTTTTGGATGATGATAAACTGAGGAGGCAGTCCTTCTCAGAATAACACACTTACTGGTGTCATTCCTTGCCCTAGGTGATACTTTTCTGCCTGGTGAATAGAGTGGTGTTAGAGTGGTATCTAAAGAGGAGCAACAGCTGGTCTTTCTCTGCATCACTAGAGATGGGAGAGGCATATGGTATCAGGGATACTCTTCCCCCAGGAACTGAGATTAAAAATGACTAAACCCAACTTTGTTCATCGCATCCCAGTGCTTGCTAAAGTCTAAGCTATCCTCTACTCCCTTACCACCTCTGGGGAGAATGATCTTTGGGTAAGTCCAAGAGAATTGTCCAGGAAAAATATTTGGTTTAAGTAAACTCTGTCCTTAATGGCTCTTATTTGCCTAATTTTGGATCAACTAGTTTAATAGCAAGCAAGGTCATAATCAGAAACAGTGTACATGCATAGATCCCTGCTCAGATGCAAATAGTTTCTGAAACTCTTGACATTAAAGACACTCTATAAAAATGCTGAAAACTTTCACAGAGAGAATAATTCATTTGACTCGTGATTAAAAAAAAAAAAATCCTATTTTGAGGTTTGACATTTTTCCTACTGCAGCATAATTTTTGCCCATTAGAGCCAGCTGTTGGCTGAATTTTGGTGGAGACATACTCAATATGTGCTTGTTTAAAAAAAATACTCTGTATTATTGTGAGTGCTCCTGGAATCACAGAATCACAGAATGTTGGGGATTGGAAGGGACCTCGAAAGATCATCTAGTCCAATCCCCCTGCCGGAGCAGGAACCTAAACGAGATCACACAGGAAGGCATCCAGGCGGGTCTTGAATGTCTCCAGAGAAGGAGACTCCACAACCTCCCTGGGCAGCCTGTTCCGGGGCTCTGTCACCCTCACTGTAAAGTAGTTTTTTCTCAAGTTTAAGCGGAACCTTCTGTGTTCCAGCTTACACCCATTGCTCCTTGTCCTATCGTTGGGCATCACTGAGAAGAGCCTGGCTCCATTCTCATGACACTCACCCTTTACACATTTATAAACATTAATGAGGTCACCCCTCAGTCTCCTCTTCTCAAAGCTAAAGAGACCCAGCTCCCTCAGCCTTTCCTCATAAGGGAGATGCTCCACTCCCTTAATCATGGAATCCTCTTATGTTTCAATTGCCCTCAGTGGATGGAGGCAAACAAGCCCACATGAAAAATTTTTATGATTTTATGTTTAATGGCCAGGCCAGAAATTTGAGAAAAAATCATTTGGGCCAGGGGTGTCAATTTTCTAATGGAGGGGAAACTTCTAACTGGGAGGAAAGCTCTTTACTAACACCAGCTCGGATTAAATTATATTTCGTTATGAGTTCAAATGGATTGTTTTATTTTTTCCTTTTATTTATTTTTTTTATAATGTTTCAGTCTAACATTCTCCTAGATTATTTCAAAATAAGCTTCCATAAAGTATGACAACTTTAGAACTGCTTTTTGGTGACTAGACTATTTAAATGAAAAAAAAAAAACAAAAACCAAACAAACTATGTGTTAGGCAGAAAAAACTCATCTCCTGCATCACTGAAGTTGGGATAATTGACTTATATGTTGTGATATTTTGTGGCATGCCATGTGTTTTTCTTAAAAAAAAACCCTACTTTGTAGAAATAAGTGATTACCTTAGGTTTTCATTTTATGGCTAAAAATAAAAAAAAAACAACAACCCTGTATTGCCCTCAGTCTAGTGCAGGGAGCCTTTTGAAGACGACTTAAAGTTGCTGCCTCTCCAAGACAAATAAGAATTTGACTTAGATGGCTACTAATAGTGTTGGGTGTGTGTCTATGAAGTTCTTTCTCACAGTAGGCTTTGTTTTGCTTTCCTGTTTGTTTCTTGTGAGATTCATGCTACTCTTTTACTTAATAAAAATTACAGTTGTGTGCTAAGGTCAGTGGAGAGAGACTTACTTCTCTGGAGTAAGATAATCTTTCTTTTTTAAGCTGTTACATGAATAATGGCTTAGGCTGTAAAGGACACGTGAGGTTGACAGTGGATGCAATTAAGTAGTAGGAAAATCTCCCTTGCAGAACTGGTAAGATTGGGCTGTTGCACGCACAAATCCTAAACCTTCAGTTACTTTTTATGCTCCTTGCCTTTTCCTCTGTTGGCATCTTCCTACTCTTTCTCAGTCTTCCCCTTCCTCTCTTGCTAGCCTGTTGTCACTCTTGCTGCTCCTTGAAGGGCTGCTGGTACATGTTGTGGAAACACGAGCTTGGGTCATGGGCCTGGAACAGCCAGGAAAATTGATGAGCTTCAAGAGAGATTACAGGGTTTTAAAATAAATTAAAATGAAATGAAATTACCTGTTTTAGGAGGGCGAGGCAAATGCTCCCAGATCTAGGCCTGTGCTGCTGTAGGCAACATTGGAAGAATATATTCAGTCGATTTGACATTGTGGGGTAGTTTAGCAAAGGAACGCCACCACCTACTATTGTTTCATGCCATTTGCGGTTGTCAGCATGCAGCACCTTTTGGGGAGCCAGAGCAAAAGCATGCAGAACGTATAAATAACAAGTAGTGGATGGAAGACAACTTTTTTGTCAGCTCGGAGCATGCTACACTCTAGAACACAATAAACAAATTATAACTGGACTGTAGCTAGATCCAAATACATCTGAGGAGCAAAAGTGAATGGGTTTTTTGCTTACTATTCAGGTTATTTTTCAATCTTGACTGCTAAGGCTGGTGTATGTAGTAAGACAGGTTTTACAAGCACAAGAACTGCTTGTGTGTCATGTCAGACTCTCAGAGAGACAGCAAGCACTCAGGTGCCTCATCTTGGTTTTGCATTTTATGAAGTAATTTGCCATTCACTTTTTAATGCTCTCCTAGGCCTATTGTAAAACAAAGTTGGTTAGAGTGACTTAGCCAGAAGAATGGATGGGGAGCCGCCGAAGGCCCCAAAGGCTTTGATGACCTGCAGCGTACGAGCAATGATCCCCAGTGTCTGTGGGTACCAAAGGCACACAAATGCATCCGTTTGTGAGACACTTGATAGCTTTGACTGACTTGGACTGATGTGTCAACTGACAGCCACTGGCATGTAAGCAACACAATTAAGCTGTAGACTTTAGAGACAGAGAAAATCAAACCTGAATAATAATATACTTTTAAAATGTATTATTTCCTACAAATTCTGCAGTACCACAGGTTGCAAAGTACATTTGTTTCAGTGTGTATCTTGAATGCAGAACTGTGTTACTGTTACGGACTTCCTCAGTCTTGAAATAGCCGTATCCTCTAATGTAGGCTCCCAAGCAGTGGGATAGTGTAGTGTGATCAGAAGACTCATGAAAAATACAAGCTCTTGATGCTAACCAGCTTGTAGGGGAAAAAAAAAAAAAGGTATGAAAGCACCTTTATGTGTACATCAGCACTGAGGAGAGATGCCAGAAAGGTAAAGGAGTGTGGCATGTGTATATTTGTCAACATAGATGTCTCTAGAACTCTATTATTAATTAGAAAAGTGTTCCACTACAAATTATGAAAATTAGCAGGAGACTGATTTCAGTTACTCTCATTTGCTCTCATAAGCACTTTAGCATAATGTGCTCTTCAGTCAAATAAAGAATGGAACCTTTTTTGTGCCTGAGAATGACTCAAAAAGGGCCTTGATTTATACTCTTTTTAGCCTAATTAAAACTGATGATTAAAACATGCAAGTTCCTTAAGATGACTCTGCTGAAGTGATTTTTTTTTTTTTTTTTAACAAGCCGAATAACGTTTAATGTTCAGGGTAAAACTGTCTGAAAATGGAATTACAGCATCTCATTATGTTTTGTATTTAAACTTAAGTAATTAACATCAGCACCACCACTGATTATGGATATTATTGTGGAAGATTATGCACAGTTACTGAAATCACATGTGAATGGCTGTTCAGAAACACACAGCCTTAGGCCTCCCATATCCAATACTGAATATCAGGGTGGTAGCCCTTGTCTCTCCTGTCTTGCCCAGAAATTCATCTGACCTGCCTGCTGTGCATTTTGGAGAGGCAGTCGCTGTGTGTGAAGTGCCCAACTGAGCTTTATCTTTGTTGGGCCAGGTAGCAATGGGAATGAAGGTGCTGCAACAGCAGACATTCAGTGTGACATCTTGTGGCTTTGGTGACTGCATCTTGTGCTATTTCAGGCTAATTGCTGGATTAAAGCTGCTCTTACATGCTGATTTAGGCCTTGATATGTTCGTGGTGACGCTTCTCCACCTCTTATTTGAGAAATCCCAGATTTGCCATTGCTGTTTGAAAATGCAGCCTTGTTTTTATCTGTCTGCATTTATGTTTTTGCTGCTTCCACTCTAAGTACAGAGGGGTTTACCCTGCATAAGCAGGGCTCAGTCTTTCTTCTGCACACTTAAAAGGGCTCTTCTTTGCAGCCAGACTACTCAGAAGAGCAGAGGCTGGGCAGGAGAAGCTTAAATCTTGAGATGAAGGCAACTGACTGTGTGCTGATCTTCTTTTTCCTTGATACTATTGTTTCCAGCACTTGGGGCTGCACAGGGGGACTCTCCATATGTGTGGCATTTGTGGAGATATGTGCACAGGGTAGTAGGAAGCAGATAGACCATCATACACGTTTTCCTCCTTGTTAGCACCATGGCATGCTGCGGAACGCTGCAGGAATGAAACCTTGGTGGTAGGTTCCCAACCTGTGGCTGTTGTACGTTGCAAAAATGTATTTTAAAATGCTGCACTAGCACTCCTGCTTTTATGTGCTGCTGTCGTATTACTTGAGATGAAGGGCTCTGTTTGGCTGTCACACTTACAGTGCATGATTTGGTCTGATTTAATTTTGGTTAGTGATTTAGACAAGCCACATCACATGGATTATGGATGCAAGAGACCAGGCAGAGCTTAGTCCTGTGAGGTGCTATAAAGCATCCTTTGCCCGGAGCGGAGTAATCTCATTGCTGGATGGCTTAGATGGGAGCTCTGGGCAGCTCAAGTCTCACAAGATCAAACTCTGAGGATTACAACCATTATTCCAAATTTTCGAGGCATTGCTCTGGGTAACATTATCTACGTGTGATGGGGGAAGTGGGTATAGTTTGTGCTTGAGGAAGCAGAGACAAACTTAACTCTGCTACCATTTTATAAGAAGCGTTGCAAACCATCTCCTGCAAGAAACATGCACGCACAAAGAGAGGTAGTGCCAAAACGTGTGTGGTGGACTGTTAGCCTGGTGTCCACAGTATCTCCAGTGATGTGTCAGCGTCCGTATTTAACCCAATGAACATGAACAGTGCTTTACAACTGTCAAATTATGTTGAGAATTCACCGGGGGAATGAAACCTTAACCTTTCTCACTGCATTACATGGGGGTGTTTGAAGGATTTTAAATAATGAGACCTGCTGAAAACAATTGCCTGGTATAAACAGAATATAAATGCTGTAAGTGCATGGCTGGTATAATCCTGAGGCTGCTTTAGCTTGTCTACCTGCTTGACTGGGAACTGTCTTCAACCAGACCCTCCACAGTATATCTCTTAGATCCTTTGCTCCCAGAAGTTACTCAGTTGTTTGTTCTTGGGCAGCAGTGATCAGATCAATCCTTTTTTTGAGGACAAAAAAACCTATTCTGCGTGCTCCAGGATGTTACGCTGCCTTTGCCATGGTAGTATCCAAACACTTGCAATATTGCAGGGACCGGTATGAGAGTTGGATACACTCTGCTCTTTGCCCAGCAAATGACCTGTGATGACTGGAGGCCTTCCTCCAGTTGGGTTATCCCGGTATTTTCTGTAGCTCTGAGGTGGATGGTGTGGCCAGGCTGTACTTACAAAGGTAACCCTCCAAAACAGGGTGGCTGCCTCCAGTTGATGTACAGAATATGGTCCTTGGCCCATTCTAAGACCTTTGCCTTTCTTGTTGGGAGAAAGGTTTGTTGCTGGAGCTGAAACCTACGCCAGGAACAGCACTAACAGTTTGTATGTAGATGATCGTGTGCTACTGTTTGTGGCAGTGTCCTGGCCTTGTTTAATTCACTAGTATAACTGTAATCTTGGTGTTGGGATTGACACGGTTTTTCATAGAATCATGGAATGGTTTGGGTTGGAAGGGACCTTAAAGATCATCTAGTTCCAATCCCCCTGCCATCAGCAGGGACACCTTCCACTAGACCAGGTTGCTCAAAGCCTCATCCAACCTGGCCTTGAACACTTACAGGGAGGGGGCATCCACGGCTTCCCTGGGCAACCTGTTTCAGGGTCTGACCACCCTCGCACTGAAGAATTTCTTCCTAGTGTTCGCTCTGTCTTGTGTACATTGTATCTCAGGTTGTCCTGCCTTTGTACCTCAGAGGAGCTGCCTTGGCTTGCACTGACTGTGGTGATTTGCTTGGGCAATCCCTTGTTGGTTTGGAAGAGGTTCTACCACTGCACATGCAGGATGTGGAGATGCTTGGTTTTTTACTCCAAAAAACCTGTGTATCTGGGGACAGCTCTTCCTTGCTCTGCTCTGCTCTGCCTGGGTGAGCTGTGTGCTGCAGCTGCTGATTGACAGCTGCTCCAAGGCCTCGGTGTGACAGTTGACCCTATGTCGAGTGGCATCAATCCAAAATCCCTAAAGGACACTAGGAAAGATGATCTGGAGAGCAACTGGTTGCCTGGGTCTTATCTCCTACAGAGCTACAAATGCCATGGAGGTAGGACCCTGTGCTCCGCATCCAGGCCCGGCTGGTGTCCCTCCAAGGGACTTGCTCTGATGGGGCCCTGTCACCCTTTGGGTTTGCCAGCAAAACTCTCCCCATGGCACAGTGCCTGCTGTCTTCCATGTCAGCACACCTGGGTTGGGATGCACAGGTGAATCTGCTAATGGATTCTTAGAAAATTTGGTGTCATTGTTTAAATAGCTGTGGCTGTTCTGCCACGTGGACAGGAAGGAAGATGGAGTAGGTGATTAAATAAAAGGAATGAAAATACTAATGTGAGATTTTTATTTTATTTTATTTGGAGAGATATAACATTCATGTTTTCACACTTCACTTATGTGAAAAATAGAAGGTTTTAGCCTTCTATGTTTAATAGTTTGCAATGAAATGTGGGTGTGGGTATCAAATGAAACAGAATCTTTAATTTTACTTATTTGGATTATTGTCCTTGAAACAAATTATGTTTTCACTTTGTTCCGTAATCTAAAAGGAAATCATAATCCCTTGTACATTTATCTGAAGTCTAATAGCCTTTTGTTTCTGCTACTCACCCTTCCTTCAGGGGGGAAATAGGTATTAATTCTGCTTAGATTTTTGCAGTTACTTACAGTTTAGGACTCCTTTGTACAGTAAGTGTTGGATTAGCTCAAAGCTCTCTGCTTCATTGTTTGGCACTTTGGGACACGGAGATGCTCTTTGAATAGGTGTAAATAGTTTATATGCATGGTAAGTGTCAGGAAGCCTGGATTACTGGGAAGCAGCTTCTGGAACATGCAGTTTATTCCAGCTTTGTGGTAGAGAGCCCACGTTGTGTTGGTGGTGTATCACGTGCACCCACTTTGGCTGCTCCTTCTCTTGACTGCCAGAAGGAGTCAAGGGAGACTTCAGCAGGGGAGAGAAAATGCATGTCTTTGGTGCTCTCTGGCTCAGCTTCCTTCACATGCTCTGTGTCTCTTTTGCCTTTAATCTGACATGGGTCAGATCCCTGGAGGCAACTCAGCAGTAGCTTGCCTCTGACCTCATCCCTTAGGGCTAGAGATCGTGGTGATTTGCTACCCTCTCAGAGCTGGGGATGTGTTGGTTATTGGGAGGACTCGGGCAGTGCAGGAAGACCTGGGAGACAGATGTCTAAGTTCAATTTTGAAAGTGCTAGAAAATGCCTCCTATTCTCCTAATAATCTTTCTGGGTGCTTCTGAATATAGTTAGTGCAACATTAATAGCTGAAGAAGCAAGTATCTGATGAGAGATTGCTTTCTTTTACTGTTTTGAAGAAGGCTAATGATTTAATTTTCCTTTCACTCTTCCTATACATGGCAGTTAAATAATTTAGTTGTTTTGCTTTCTTATTGGAAGAGGTCTCTGCTTTAGAAGAATGAGATCTGTTTTTACATTTCATTCTCATAGTAGAAGGAATGTGAAAAGATTTTCACAGAGTCAATGAAAAATAGCTCTATTACAATAGCTACTAAAGGTGAATCTTGAAATTTATTTTTTAATGAAGTCATGAAAGGCATTGGCAATATTAACAGTGTGCTTAGGTCTCTTCCTCTCTTTTTTTTAATTAAAAATGAATCTTCTGTTTCCATTTATGTTAATGCAGTTAGTAAATAATTTGGTAAAGAAAGAGCTGTGAGAACGAGGCTTGGAGTTAACCAGAGGAATGCAATGGACCTCAGTGATACTGCTTTGAGGAAAGACTTTTTTTTTTTTTTTAATATCTTGTAAATGTTAGGAGCTCATGGTCCTTTAAACAGATCTGCACACTCAAGGCTGGTGTAAAGCCACTGTAAACCCTCTGTGCTAGGAGTTACATGTGCCATGGATGCTCTGAGTCTGTCTTGACATTTTGAGTGAGATACATGAGGGTACTCTCCATGTTCACAACACTTGCTTCTTCTCATCAATCTCTTCACTGGCTTTCTTTTTCTTCCTGTGTTTTTGTAGAGCTTCTTATTTCTTTCTGTTTTATGTATCACTGGATCATTTCTTTCTTCTTCCTGACCTACTCCCCTCCTCTTTCGAGCTGCCTTTTGTGCAAAACAAAACAAAAAAAAAAACAACCTAGGTAACTTATTTTTTCTCTCTACCTTTTTGCTCTCTTCCTGTGTCTCCAGAGTGACCCCTTGCCCCCTCGTGCTTGAACTGTTGCTCTTTGTCTTGAGATACGTCAGAAATTAAGTTCTCTGGAGCATAGCATGTGTCACCTGTTGCATCTTTATTTGCTTGGGAAGGTGCCACAGACATTTATGGCAATGCAGTTGTAGCAATGGTAAGAGTGAAAGAGAACAGCAGTGGCTAAACTCTGCCTTTTCTGAAACTTAGTCCTTTCTTATAGTTTTGATGAAACAGCCTGGATTGGGAGGGGAAGGGGGATGCTGAAGGTCATTTAAAAAAATTCACAAGATGCTGTTCCTTGCATCCCTGCCTAACAAGATCTGATCCTATTGGCATTATATCACTGGCAGGATGCTGGACTGCCATATTAATGTCAAAAGCGTTGAGATAAATGACAGCTGTGTTAATTGGGTAGGCATTTGGGCTCAACTTGAGAGCCTAACATTTTTTATAGGTGTGCTTGGGGCAACAGCAGGGTAGCATGTTGAAAAGTTACTGTACTCTGATATTAACCGCTAGGTATGTTAATATAAACACGGGCATTGCTCTGTCTGTAAGGCTTGCATTGCTGGAGAGGGAGTTTAGGGATGCTGCACACACAGCCTGAAAGGAGACAGACTCTCTGTGTCTATCGGGTTTTTTTCAGCTGCAGTCCCTCAGCACAAGGGGAGCTGTACGCAGGCAATATGAGCTGCCTACTGATCAGGCACAAAGCTCCTACTCGGGGGTTTTTAGGGAGGTTTAAGGGGGCTACAGCTGGATCTAGAAAAGTAATTAAGCACTTAAGCTGACATTTGAATTTCTGGGAAGTTAGGAAGGAAATATGTCAGAACTGTAGTTCTTTTGTGAATATTTGTTTGGTGTTCAACAGAGCAAAAACTTTTTAAAAATACCAGCTCTAAACTATGCGTGGGTTGGGGTTTTCCTGTAATGTCCGTGTTGTACCAGAGGTCATGATGCAGATGTCTTTGAGCTCAGTAATCTCAGCAGATGACAGAGATGGTGGGCTCTGCCTCCAGAGGCAACGAGGGAGAAAACGCACGCTTTGCATCAACTGTCCAGCTCTTGGAGAGATGTCAATATTTGGTTGCTCAGGATTCTGTTGAACAGAAATGCTCTTTTTGATGGTAAAGAGTTCACGTGCTTTGGCTAAGTTCTTGTGCTGGAATGTCACCTTCCTGGTGACAACAATATTGCTGTATTTCTATTTTACAAATTCCTGCTAGCAAATTAAAGCTAAGAAGGGTGGTTATTCTTCCCCTGCTGTGTTGGAGAAAACGTGTCGCGCTAAATTTTTTTTCTACATGGATAATTAGTTCTACTTGTGCAGTTCCAATAAATGCCATTGAATTGCACAGCAACAACTTTGGTTTAATTTGCTGGAAGAACTTCTGTTACTTAAGATGATGTGCAAAAAAGATGTATTCTGGGCTGATTTTCACATTCCAGGCTCATTTTTTGGGGGGGATTGGCAGTGAGGCATTGTTGTTCTCTGTTTTCATTTTCTGAAAGAACCCAGAAAACCTGCAGTCTTTGTGTGTATATGCTGCACACATTTAATCTGAAAATTACAGAGACAATAAAATCAGAGCCCTGCCATGCTGCTTTTTTGTTTGTTTTTTTTGTTTTTTAACCTAACTGCTTGTTAGAGTTAAATCACACTTGTAGGCTTCTGCTGCAGCTAGGGAGTGAAATTGGTAAAGAATTGAAATTGCAACTGGCCCTGGAGACCTGCAGGTTTTTGGAGATCAATGACATTAAGGGGATGTTTATGGCCTATCTAATTTTCCGCAAGTGGCAGCTAGGATGTACTAATTTTAAGTAACACTTGCGCTTCAGATGATTTTATGTCCCAAACACATCTTGAATAAGGTCTGAATTCTGTTTGCTTTTTATTTTATGGTGTTGATGAGTTAACAGGTTGCTGTTAATAAAAACAGGAGTTCTCGATTGTTCTGTCCTAAGCTCAGTTGACAAAAAGTGTCTGGACTTTGCCCCAGGCAAAGTGAAAGCCAGTGAGGGCATTGGGAATGTATGAGGCAAAACTTGAAGTAATGGGTGATCTCATTTCCCTAATGAGATTGAAACTTTTGTCTTTTCTCCCAACAGAATACAGGAGACTGACTAGCAGAGTTAGCTTGAACAGAATGCTTTAGCACAGCTGTTATTTCGCAGTAGTCTCAGAGCTGGAGGGGATGTTGCTGAGCCAAAAGGGAGGTAACCAGTAGGAATACCGAGCCGTGCATTTATTAAAAACAGCTTTAATGTGATGCTCATCACATAAATAGCACTGACTGTATCTTCTAAACTATCATAAAGGCAATAATGGCTGTGGGGGGAAGCATAGGGGAGAGTTTATCAGCAGTAACATTAATAACCCAGGACTCAGGTTTTCAAGTCGCAATTAGGTGCTCAGCAGCTGTGACCAGCTGGGGTTGCCCATTACTGTCAGTCTCAGGCGCTGACTCCCATGCCACAGCTCGCTGATGTTGTCCACCCCAAAGGCTGCCCGCAGAAGCTGGTGTTCAGATGCTCACCATCAGCTCTGCTTACGCCATGTTGCATTTCCTTATGTTAAGAAGACAATAAATTGTTAATCTGGCTAGCATAAGTCCAGCTGTTCAGATGATCACTACGCTTCTGATTACTCATGCCCCCCAAATTTGCAAACTTTTGAATGGTGATGTTACAGTGTGCTTTGTTTTACAACTTTGCAATTAGGTGAGGAAGAAATTATTAAACTATGTGACTTGAAAAAAAAACTTTCAGGTAAGGGAGTAAAATTCTACAAGAACCTCCTGGGAGTGCTGTCTTCTCTCCATATGGTCCTGATGGAGAATGACTGGGTAGACGCTTGCATTTCAGATTTTCCCAGTTGAGTCAGAGTTTGACGGGAGCTGGAAAGGAAGATTTACTTCAGATGTCTCGAATGTCAGAAGCATGGGGTGAAAATGGCAGTGGTAATTTTAGCTCAGAGGAAAAAGATTTTGGTGGTTTTGCTGCTATGACTGCTTCACCTGAGTCTGAATTTGTGTTGTGTTGCAGTTGTTGTCAGAGAGGTTACTTCCACCAGAAACAAAAAAGAACAACAGCATCAAAAACCCCCACAAAAAAAGAGAGATCACTCTTCTTATGCCACAGCTAGTTCCTAAAATGTATGATTTGCAGCAAGATTTTGCTGTGGGCAATGGGGATTTTTTTTCTGATGTTCTCTACGAAATTGAAATTTATGATAAACATGGTGATAAACATGTTTTGTTTTGTTTTGTTTTTTTCTTATACCATCTTTTATTTCTCATATTTAACATTCATTAGAGATTGTTTCTTCCATAAAATCCTCATCTTAAAGGAACTTAGAATGCAGCTGTGTGTGTGACTGTGACGGTGCAGACTCCCTATCTGATGAGAAGAGCCAGAGGAAGAAGGACTTTTTTGATCATACCAAAATAATTTTGAGGGGAAAAGGAAGGAAAATTTTCCCATCCTGACTGGAATGTTAGTTTCTCAAATTTAATCAATGTATAATTTTGGAACAGGGAAAAAGACGTGAGAACTCATCGGTGACAATATTGGATTTATGGTATTTGGAAGCACCACATTTTAATTTCAGCTTTTTTTAAACTTCATTGAAAAAAAAGATTAATATGTGCTTGGAAATGAAAAAGCATTCAAGATTAGTTTAATCTCTTCATTTAGAAGAAGTTTAAGTTGGACATTTAGACAATTTGGAAGTTTTTGTTTTATACACATTTTTCTTTTCCCAAAAAGATTTCTCAGAATTTCCGCTCTTTTTTTTCCTATGAACAGATTTAGTTTTGACAGATCACCATTTTCTGATGAAAGAACAAGTTTCACCAGGACGTTCTCAGCCAGCTCTTGTGGGGGCCATACATACTGAACAACACCAACCTGACAAGCGCACTTTCTTAATCCACGTGTGTGTCAAATAAAGCATAAAAACAGGTGCATGTTCTGCTAGAACAAAATTTTAGATTCTGTGGAGGTTTTTTTCTAACTTTTTTGGTATTGCCAAGTAACAGTGTAACTTGAAGATGAACCACTGATGGCTTACAGAACTTTGGTTTTAAACAAAATGTAAAAATAGGTAGTTTTGTACACTTTTTTGTAGTGAAAAATATGATGAAATCTGGTGAAGTAGTAGCAAACTTTTTTTGTTACTATATTGTGTTGCCTGTCATTGAACACATGCTATATTGGGTAACTTGCAAATTATTGTCTTGTGGGGAAAGCATTTGTACATGTGGCAGGCCTTGATGTGTGCTTGTGCTTCTTTCGGAAAAGCTGGTGTCCTCAAACTCGAAATAGGTGGTGTAGCCTGAACTTTTCCTGCTTGTTTTTGAAGTCAACTCTTGTGGTAGAGTGAAAATTAACCAACTCTTACCTAGAAAGAGTATTTAAAAATCTAACTTTAAGTCACACCTTTTTTTTTTTTAGTTTTTTTTTTTAGTTTTTCCCCTCACCTATCCAGAAATAGGTATAATGCATTCCTTTTTAAGTAATTCTAAAAGGCTTTATAAAGAAGACACCATTTCAGATGAGTTTACAGGTCCTACAAGTGAGGATAGCAGAAATACAGCCAGATGTGGTAACCCATAGGTCTCTGGTAGGCTGGTGCAACCAAGGCTCGGCCATAGCCAGGTTCTTCTGTTTGCAGGTGGAAATATAGGGGAAAGCTGATCTCCTCAAACCCTTGCTCACTGTGTCATCTTCTGCATGTGGGTTCCAGAGCCAGTCAGCAGTTGCTTCTCTGGAAAGTGCTATTCCTGCAGCTGGTGGCACTTTCTGTTTGTGCTGAGCTGTCCTGCTGTGCGAGGTGGTCTCTGATGGCTGCCTGCAGCCCACTAGCCTTGGGGCTACCCCTCCGTGCTAATGGATGCAGGAGGCAGCAGCACAGGTACAGATGTTCCAGTTTTCACTTCAGTGGAAATATGACAGTTTTTAATCATTATTCCTACAACTTTTAAACCACATGGTAAAATGATGAGTAGATAGAAGGAAGAAACCTTTCATTTTTCAAACATGTGTTGCTTCTCTCACCTCAGCATGCAATAAGCCTGGCCTGAAAATTTGTGCAGTTTTGTTCCACGAGGTCCTGTGCACTCTCCAAGTCTTGTTGGTCTCCGGATCAGCCGTTTACTGGCTTGGAACAACTGTGAGATGGCTGCTAAAGCTTCAGTCAACTTCTTGTAGACTAGGATTTTAGCACCTAAGTCACTTTGCCCTTGCCTTTAGACAGTGGAGGCAGCTCCTGAGCTCTTGTCCTGCAGACAGCAAGGAGGTGAGTGTCATTCCTGTATCCTTCAGGCCTGAAGGAAGGCGTAAGCAGAAATGATCTGATAATTTGGAGTGCCTGGACTGGGAAATGCTGTCGTGATCCAGGCTGGAAGGCAGTGGTGCTTTTGCTTTTCTTTTTTCTTTTTTTTTTTTTTTCTTTTTTTATTTTTAATATTACTACCTCCCACACTGACTTTCAGAGATCATCTTTCTTATTTTTTTAGAAAGAATATATTTTTCGAATCCCTAAAATACAACAGTACAGAAATTTCAAGCAGCCTGAAAGCTGTAATTCTTACATTCCTTAGGACAGGAGAGAGAGAAAGAGTAATTTAGTAACCAGTTATTCAGGCCTAGATATTATATTCGGTGGGATGTTGCTGTATGTCACGTGATTTCAGCAAATTCTGGTAAACACAGTGACTCTTCTGAGGTTTCTTTGGCTTTATTTCCTTAGTGCAGTGAGGCTTTTTTAGTCTAATAATTTATTGTTTCAGTGACTTTCTTCCTCTGATGGTTCTTCATTGGCCGTTATTTGAGGACCTTGGCAGTTACTTTTTGAAATAGCCCCGTGATTGCATCTCTCCAGACTGTTACTGTATTTTACTACAGCTCTTTATTGTATTATATGTATTTCATATTTTAAATGCTTATAAAATGGCATTATAAATACGTGACACTTGTTCAGATTTTTTTCCTCTTTTAGTAGGCAAATCTTGAACGGCAGTATACTGTGTAAAGTAATACCTTGTTAGTTTTATACAACTTATAGATTTGATTAAAATGTGATAGAAAAGTACCTTTGGTATGTATGAGGGAGCGAGGGCAAACCTTCCCTGAATCAGTGCGTGAATCTCATGTGAGGCTTGCTGGGAGAAGCTGTAAAAGCTGAGTGATGTGTATTAATAGAAGCGTGCTAGAGATCATGGGAAAGTGTTTTATTATATTCCAGAAATATTGTATCTTTTTTTTTAATGGTGATTTAAAATGGCAAGAAGAAAATGAAGTCTTGAAATTAATTTGACTGTTAAAATGTAACTTTGCCGTAAGCTTATGATGGGACCGGTAGCACAATTAATTCTTTTTACATGCTGATAGAGCTGTTTGACAGCTGCACCATCTGGCTGGGTGTGGGATAGACTGGATTTGATCAATATTTATTTTACAATTCACCCCTAGGATGCTGGCCCACATCCAGGAAGAAGAGATTTAGTGCTTATCGCTCTCTACAAATACCTGAAAAGAGGTTGTAGCGAGATGGGGTTTGGTCTCTTCTCCCAGGTAACTCGTGATCAGACAAGAGGTAATGGCTCAAGTTGCACCAGGGGAGGTTCAGGCTGGATATTAGGAAAAATTTCTTCTCTGAAAGAGTGGTCAGACATTGGAACAGGCTGCCCAGGGAAGTGCTGGAGTCACCATCCCTGGAGGTGTTCAAGAAACGTGTAGATGTAGCACTTGGGGATATGGTTTAGTGGGCATGCTGGTGATGAGTTGATGGTTGGACTGGATGATCTTAGAGGTCTTTTCCAGCTTTAATGATTCTGTGATTCCTGGAGGGCTGGAAGCGAGGAGTGGACTGAGAAGAGTTTCTTTGGTGACTGGAAAGTAGAGCAAGATCCCACTCTCATGTGCACTGGCTCTTCTGGGCTGCATCAAAAGAAGCATGACCAGCATCTTGAGGGAGATGATTCTACCCCTCTACTTGGCTCTCATGAGTCTCCACCTGTAGTATTGTGTCCAGTTCTGGAGCCCCCAACACAAGAAAGACATGGACCTGTTAGAACAAGCCCAGAGGAGGGCCGTGAGGATGATCCGAGGGCTACAGCACCTGTCCTGTGAGGACAGGCTGAGAGACTTGGGGCTGGAGAAGGCTCCGGGGAGATCTTACAGCAGCCTTCAAATACCTGAAGGGGGCCTACAAGAAAGCTGGGGAGGGACTTTTTATCAGGGCAGTTAATGACAGAACAAGGGGAAATGGGTTTAATCTGGAAGAGGGTAGGTTTAGATTAGATATTAGGAAGAAATTTTTGCCTGTGAGGGTGGCCAGACACTGGCACAGGTTGCCCACCCCCTCCCTGGAAGTGTTCAAAGCCAGGTTGGATGAGGCTTTGAGCAACCTGATCTAGTGGAAGGTGTCCCTGCTCATGGCATGGGGGTTGGAACTAGATGATCTTCAAGGTACCTTCCAACCCAAACTATTCTACGGTTCTTCTGTTGTGATGAGATATGCTGAGACTTGAATACAGTCTTTGGATTAACTGGGCATTGCTCATTGCCACATACGCACACCTGTGGGAGCTAGAAATGGTAGCTTAGTGAAGTACTGAGTATACTGGATTCTTGTGGTGTCTCATATGGGCTGAGCTGAAACTACAGCTTCTTCTGTGCTAGTAAGATTTCTCTCTTTTGCCGTGTTACTATTCTATGTATGTTGGGTTCCTGTTGCATATTTCCCTTAGTGATTTTTAGCTGTAGTTGGAGGATTAGCATGTGAGTTGTGTTTTCTCCTGCTGCCATCACTATTAGGGGGATGCTAGAAGATACTTTACCTTACTCTTCCTTATGTTTCAAGCAGTGAGAACATCCCTAAGGAAAGCATTATTGGGTCAGGCTGAAGACTTCCTGACCCAGTGTCCTGCCTCTGGCAGTAATTAGCAGCAGATAGGATGAGGGGAAAAGTAGTAAGGGAATAATGGCCTGTCTGTGATCGTTCTCCTGGCATGCATTCTCTGTTTCTGCTGTAAAGACTTTGTAGATAACATCTGGATTGTGAAGGTACAGCAACTGATGGACCTTGTGCTACATGAATTTGTCTAGTTCTTTATGAATGTCTCTTTGGCTTCTACGTTATCCCATGGCAGTGAGTTCCCAAGGTCATTATGTGTAATGTGGAAGAATACATCACTATGCTTGTTTGAACCTTGCCACTGTGAGTAGTTTATTGGCTTCTCTTATTTGTGGGATTATGAGAAGTACTGACCAGTTATTTCCTATTTACCTTCTTCATACCATTTCCAATGTTAGACATTTCAAACATATCTCTCTGTGTCTTTCCAAAGCTGAAGAAGCTATTTCAGGATATGTGTATCATGCTTGTAAGGACAGTATTTAGCTTTTGCTTGGGTAGAAGCCATCCCACCAAGGGGTGCGCTATAGTAACCAGCCTCTGAGCAAAGACTAAATTGGGATGCTTCTGTGATGGGTCAGTTGTCACTGAAGAAGACACGTGACTTGCTGTTGCACCTTCATCTCAGGCTGTAGCTTCTTTTTAGTGAAGGATTCATGCACTGCATCTGCTCTGCAGAGCTGAACTGCCTCACCTCCTCCTACCTGTTAAGTCAATATCTGATCTTTTAGTGACTTTGCTGAAAGCTAGAGGATTTATTGGGAACTTCCTTGGTGAGGGAATGCTTCTAAGGGATAATGCTTAATAACTGGGCTTCTTGCTTTTGGGCATATGCATGCAGGCTGCTTACCTGTATGCCTTGCAGCAGAAAGTTGTCTGTGTGCCCTCAGACCAATCTTGAGGGCTGTCGTGGAGGTAAGGGGGGAGGCAGAGCAGTGACATTTTTCTTCCCCAAACATTTCCAGCTCTCTTAGCTGGCTAGCAAAACCAGCTGAGCTTTGGATCCTGCTTTTGCATAGACTTTCCTTATGACTACTGATGAGATGCTTGGGCTCATTTCCATGTGTCAAGAAGCCCACTGAGATGTCTGATGAGTGGGAACAAGGTGCTTGCATGCTGCTGTGGAAACAGTGAAGCTACCGGAGATGCTGACAGCACTGCCAAACTGAGGCTTATAGGGAAGATGCAGCACAGGTATGAGCACTGACTTTTGGGTGAAGGTCCTATGTCAGTCTTTGCACCAAGGTTTACGGCAGTTCTTCTGACCACTGGCCCATAATCCCTTCAGACCTTGGTGTATAAAGTGAAGACAGGAGTTGTGCTCTGTGTCTCATTGCATGGCAAACAGAAAAAAAACATGAAATGCACTTAAACGCTGTGGGAACTGAGCCTATGTAAGTGTGTGAAATAGCCTTGACCAGGGACTGCATTTGTCTTCAGACTCTAGTTAAGGTCCTTATGTTGCTTTATCAACATATATGCTGAGAATAAGTCGAGATAACAAGGTCAATATCCAGAGAAATTGAAAGCGATAAACCACCACCTGGTGCTGGCATTTATTTTGAGGAGCTAAAATAAAGCATAATCTAGGAGACTGGAGCAATCGGTGTAGTTACAAGTACCTATTTTCTAATCTCTTTTAGACCTTACTTGTCTCTGTCCTGTTAGTGTGTTGGTGATAGATGACTGCAGGATGGTTGAAGAGCCCTGACTACTGCTGTGAATGGACCGACTATAATTTGCCACTGTATTTTGTGGGGTTTTTAAATTATTTATTCCCTTTCCCTGCTTTGCCCACTTCCCCCTGTCTTGCCTACCAGTTTCGCTTGGTTTGAGAGCCACACAGGCATCTGGGAGAAAGTGTTGAAAGCCGGTACTGCTCACTTAAGGCATTCTCAACAACTCTAAGGGGTGGTGGGGGGGTAGGTCTTAGGACCTTTTCTGTCTAGTTGTTCTGACCACTTTGTTTCATGAGTTCCCTATGCCCCTAGTCCTGGAGGCAGCACAGGTTTATAGCCACAACAAGAAGAACACCCACCCAGAGCCATAGACCACCTAGCACATACATGGGAAATGTGTTGGAGACTCTTTTGACAGGATTGCAGGGGGTATTTTTATGGCAGCCCCTGTAAGTATGTAGGAGCACTTGCACTGAGACAGCATGATCACACCTTTGCTGATGTGTAGGAGAAGCTCTAAGACCAGGGCAAGCACATACGGTGCTTCTCACTAGTGTTTGCCCCACTACTGACTGTTTCCAGCTTCCCCAGCCCAATGTGGCCCTACAAAATGTAGCAGCCCTGATTACGTAGCATAGAGCTGGACTGTGTCAGTGTCAATGTGCTGCCCAACCACCCCCACGCAGGGCCCAGACCGGGATTTTCCCTGATTTTGGGCACCTGGCTTGTAGCAAAAGCAGATCTTGCATG
The DNA here is from genome assembly GCF_000700745.2 of Antrostomus carolinensis. Lineage (NCBI taxonomy): Eukaryota > Metazoa > Chordata > Aves > Caprimulgiformes > Caprimulgidae > Antrostomus > Antrostomus carolinensis. The sequence goes on along the minus strand of NW_010326860.1, from coordinate 1,028 downwards.
AAAACAGTACCGGTGGGATGTGCTGGGCAGTGAGCTCTCTGCTTGTATGGGGAGAGGCTACAGGCAGAGCTGCCATCTCTGTGCATTTCAGTTGCCACCACCAAGTCATCTGCCAACACTTTTTGCATGTGTGTGTCATGTATGTACCATTTCCGCCTCCTTTAGAATCGAGTGTTGCTGGGGCTCCCAGTGATGCGAAGAGCCCATGCAGCGTGGTGGGGAATGTGCCTGCAGAGCAGGAGTGTTTGAGGGTCTGGTCTCTTCATGAACAGCTTTCTAGGGAAAG
>NW_010326860.1:0-708 GCF_000700745.2 Antrostomus carolinensis | reverse complement strand
GGAAAGATTTAGGGGAAATGGATTTATTAACACAGAAGATACCGTACTGTTACATTTGTTTTCTCTTCATGGCCTTCTCTATGCTTTGTATTTCTTGTATCCCTTTTTCTCTTTGTTTCTGAAGAAATCTCCATAGCAACCTCCCTGGTACGGGGAGGAAAGAAGCCAGGCTAGGAGAAGCAAGAGAGAGGCAGCCTGTGAACGTGGAGAGGGTGTGTGCTGTAGTTGTAGCTCTACCTTTGCTAATTCTGTTCCTGAAATAACTGTTCTATTTGGGATATTATCTAGAATATGAAGCGTAAAGTATGGTCGTGCCAATAAGACCCACAAGGGGCAAGAATTAACAGCAATGTTGGTTCAAAGGAACCTCTGGAGATCTATAGTCCAACTTCCCACTCAAAACAGGACTGTTGCCAACCATACGTCAACACGAGAGTGTGATTAAAAAGAGAAGAAAAAGAAAACCACTATTGCCATCAAACTAATTTAAAGAGCTGTATGCAAGATCTCAAACACATGACAAAACTCACATTTTGAACAAAATTTCCTTACAGGAGCAGGGTGATAAAGGAAGACATGAGTCTGTGCACAGACCTCACTGGAGGATAAAGATAAGAAAACACTCATAAAACTGGCTTCCCAACCTTTGGGAGAACAGTGACCCCAAGATAAGACCCCTGCTCTTCAACATCTTTGTTAGTGACATGG
>NW_010326859.1:0-29329 GCF_000700745.2 Antrostomus carolinensis | reverse complement strand
TGCTCTTGATCCATTCTCTGCCCAGCCTGTAATTTGCACTTGGAATTGCCCCAGCCCAGGTGCAGGGCCTTGCACTTGACCTTGTCAAACTTCATGAGGCTTGCACGAGCCCACCTCTCAAGCCTGTCAAGGTCCCTCTGGATGGCATCCCTTCCCTCCAGCATGTTGACCGCACCACACAGCTTGGTGTTGTCGGCAAACTTGCTGAGGGTGCACTCAATCCCACTGTCTGTGTTACTGACAAAGATGTTAAGCAGCACTGGTCCCAGTACTGACCCCTGAGGGATGCCACTCATCACTGGTCTCGACGTGGACATTGTGTCCTTGACCATAACTCTTTGAGTGCGACCATCCAGACAATCCCTTATCCACCAAGTGGTCCATCCATCTAGTCCATGCCTCTCCAACTTAGAGACAAGGATGTTGTGCAGGGCAGTGTCAAATGCCTTGCACAAGTCCAGGTAGGTGGCATCAGTTACTCCTCTCTTATCCGTCAGTGCTGTAATTCCATCATAGAAGGCCACCAGGTTGGTCAGGCACAATTTGACCTTGGTGAAGCCATGTTGACTGCCACCAATCACCTCCTCACTTCCCATGTGCCTTAGCGCAGTTTCCAGGAATACCTGCTGCATGATCTTGCCAGGCACTGAGGTGAGACTGACCAGCCTGTAGTTCCCCAGATCTTCCTTGTTTCAAACAACTTTAGAGCCTGTAGGCCTCAAGAAAATGCAAACAGACTAATCTCTCCAGACCTATTTGTTCTCACTCTTAGCATCGTGCTATGATTTGTATGTGGGCTTTGGGAAAGGCACCTAATTCCTCTAAGCTGTGATGTTTGCATCTGTAAGATAAGGATAATGATGGTGCTGTGCCTCTCAGAAGGGTTTATGAAGCTGAATGCATCCCTGTTAAGAAAAGTTTAAAAGCCCTTAGGTAGAAGATGCAGCAGGCGTTGCAGAAGGTCATTGCCCTTCTGTGATAACAATAGTGATTATCAGTGATAACAATAGTGAGGAAAACTGAGATAAAATCTGGACCAGAATTGCAGTGTGATACAGCAGTTTCTTGGCAGGCAGTAAAGTAGTACAAAAAGAGCTTGTATGGGCCACATTTAAGATGTGAGCTGATGGCCCACAGATAAGAAGGGAGAGATGGTTGAATGTTTTCATGGAGCCAGAGACTCGAGGGGAAGGGCATAAGGTGGGAGAGCTGGGATGTCTCGTAGTGGGGATTGCGTTTCTGGAGTGTTTGGTCTCGGAGGGGAGCAGCAAACATCTCCAGCCCTTTGTATCTCAGAGGAGACAAACTGGAGATGTGCTGCAAGGGGAGCACTTGACCTTGTGGCAATGCAGCTTTCCCTGTGATCTATATGTGGTAGTTAAGTAGAGAATCTTAGCACGGGGTATAGTCGCTTGCTTTCCCTGACAGGTCTGCCAAAGGTTGACAGGGGAGAGAAGATGGGTTAGTGATTTCCATTGGTTGTCATGGTAACTAATGGAAATTACTCTTTTTTTTTGTCTGTCTGTTGTATATGATGTTTAAATGTTTGTTAAAACAACTAGGAAATGTTCTCTCTTTATCTTTTTTTTCTCTTTTCTTTTTTTTTAAAAAAACCAACCAAACAACATTTTAACTGCTGACTTCTGGCCTGAAGAAGTCCATTGTTACCAGCATGTTTCTAGGGAGGTTATACAGAGTTTTCAAGTGCTGTAAAGTACATATTGGGGATGAATGTCTGGAGTAGGCAGCTGCTGGGCAGTTCTGTATGCTGAGCCACTTCCCACCCCAAGACCTTGTGCAAGGCACCCGCGTGAATGTTGTCTCACCAAGAGGCCTAAAAGTAGGTGCCCAAGATCACAGGTAGCCTGTTTCACATGTAAATGTTAAGCAGATGATTAGCTACTCTGAAAAAGTTTGAGCTGGATGAAAGGGGGATGATAATGCCAATTTATCAAGCCAGTGAGTTGTCAGGATTACTGACACAGTGATGGTAAAGAGCTTGGAGAATTTCAGTTTAGAGGTGTGGGTGAAACACAACACGTTATTACTATTTCATGTAAATAACAGTGTGTCTTGTCACTAAAAATATGTCTGTCTACCAGCTCCACTGACACCAAAAGAGGCAATTTTCCCCATAGATTAGTAGATGGTAAGGCCAGAAGGAGCTATTGTGGTTTACTGCTTCTGCCCATAATACAGCCCATATATCCAGCTCTTTGATTAGTTCCATTTGCTCTGGACTCTAAAGTGTGCCTTAAAAAACATCTAGTCTTGATTAAGTAGTTACCACAAATGGAAAATACCACTGTGTTTGGTATGCTGCTGCAGTGGTTAATTACCCACATGCTGTTACACCTCATTTTTGGCTTGCATTTGTCTAGTTTTGATCTCCAGATGTTGAGTCTTGAGTTTAACCTGCTAAACAGAAGAGGCTTTTACTACCATGTGTCTGTTCCTCACCATTGTAACTGTGGTCTGCAGCAAGGACTGCTCCCAGTCTTGTCTTTGGCAAACTAAAGTCTGAACTCCTCGAGCCGTCCCCTGGTAAGGTATGTCTCCTCATCCCTTGGTCAGTACTGGGTCTCCACACATCACATCCCCTTTCCCACGCTGTTAGCACATGATGACAGGGCATATCCGGGTGCTGTTACTGGGAACCCATACAACCTTGGGCAACAGAACTTGTAAAAAGAAGACAGACAAAACCATGTGAGCCCTAATTTAATGTCAGGGTGTTATATACATTAACCCCCACACCATCAGGAAGCATAGCTGGTGAGCTTTTCTGAACAGGAGTCTTCCCACAGAACGCACATGTGCTGCTGTAGTTACCAACAAAAGCCTTGAATTGAGTATCCTACAATACATGTTTAAGTTAAAGCTCAATATTTAGAAGCTTCTTCACTATCTTGACCCCACAGATGAGGTTTGACTGGGCTGGGGGCCAGGAGGGATGCATGTTCGGTGCAGCTCATGCCCTGTAGCAGGCAAAGGGCCATGTCACAGCCCAGCCGGAGCCTGTCCTTGGGCAGGCAGCTTTGGTCAGGCCCTGCTAGAGCTCGTACGCTCCTGACCAGTTACCCAGCATGGTATCTCTGCCATCACAGGGACCTTTTTACTGGACCAGCTGACTTGTGGGCTTGAGGGGCAGTTTGAGTGCACAGGATCCTGGAGGCAGGGTAGCAGCTGACATTGGAGAGCATAGAAAGGTAATAAAGCTGGTGAAGGTCTGGAGCATTTTTCTGATGAGGAGTGGCTGAGGGAACTGGGGTTGTTTAGCCTGGAGAAAAGGAGCCTCAGAGGAGACCTTCTTGCTCTCTACAGCTGCCTGAAAGGAGGGTGTAGCAAGGTGGGAGTTGGTCTCTTCTCCCAACTAACAAGCAACAGGATGAGAGGAAACGGCCTCAAGTTGCACCAAGAGAGGTTTATATTGGGTATTAGGAAGAATTTCTTTACTGAAAGGGTTGTCAAGCATTGGAACAGGCTGCCCAGGGCAGTGGTGGAGTCACCATCTCTGGAGGTATTTAAAAGTTGTACAGATATAGTGCTTAGAGACATGATTTAGTGGTGGACTTGGCAGTGTTGGGTTTACGGTTGGACTCGATAATCTTAAAGGTCTTTTTCCAATCAAAACAATTCTGTGATTCTATAGTCTGCTAATGTGTTAGGCATGGTAGCCAGGAAATGCAGGGTCTCTTGCATGCCTACACTTAAAGTATCTAAACTGAGTAGTGATGGTTTGCAGAACTGGGGCCTGAGAGCTGTTAAAGGCTGCACTTCTGACATCAATGAGCATGTCTCCATGCATTATGAGGTCCCATGTGAACACCAGCACATACTGCTGTTGCTCTGGTTTGCATTCCTTTTCTCACAGCAGAGACTGGTGTTTGGTGGGAGGGAGAGCTCGTTCTGCTGTTGGAGGTTGGGTCCATCTCTAGGTATGACTTGGTTTGTTGTATGCACAGGAGTCAGTCCTGGGACTGAGAAGGGCACAAAGATCACACAGGCTGCCCCTCCTCTAGACAATTCAAGCCGTCACCTGCGTGTCTGACCCACGTTGGTTACAGCTGGAGAGATGCAGGCAGAGCCAGGTGTCTTGCTGTTCACTCCACCCTTCTCAAACGATCCATTTCTAACCAAAGAACAACACAGGAATTTCTTCCCAGAGCAAATCTTGCTGGCTTGCCATCCCAGGGGCACAGACTCTTCTCTGAGATATGTTTGTACAGAGCTTGGCACAGACTGGGCTGGATCTTGACTTGGACCTTGGGAAGCTTCTGTACTAGAAATTCATGATGAAGATTCAGGGTTTATTAAAATACCCCTTTTTTGTTTCTCTTTCCATTTCCAACTTTGTCTTTAAATATGTCTTAAATGTTGAGGGATTCTCCCCCTCTCAGAGAATGAAGAAAGCTCTCTGCATTTCTCCTTCTCGGGTCCCTTCCAGTTCACACCTCAGGGAGACTGAGTGGGCCAGGTTGATGGTCTGTGCTTTCATAACTTTAAAGCTTCTTCCTGCAAGGCAGCCTTAACTGGGTGGCAGAGGCCTTCAAATAAAGAAAGATCATGCACTTCTTCTGTGGGCCAAGCTAGTTGGAAGTCACTGATGAGAGGTGAGAGGAGGTGGTTCCCTCTCCTAGGGCGATGTTTTCGCCTTGTGTTCTGCTGCAAGCTCAAAACCCATTTTTTAATAAAAGTCTGGCAAGAGGCAACAAAGCCCTGGGTTCCTCGGGGCTGTGTTTTTTTTAACTTGGAGCCAAACTTCCTTGCAACCCACGTCTAAAGGAGTTGTGTCGCAGTGAGTGCAAGCTGCTCTGCCCGTGAGCTGCCATGGAGAAAGGTGAGTGATGTCCCTGCCTACCCCCTCTTCCTCCTTCTCTGCCCCTGTGTAGCTGAAAACTGGACTCTGCCCCAAAAAACCTCTGGTTGATGAGGAGGAAGGAGTACATAGCTTTCATTTTTCATCTTTGCACAGGAGTGAGAGAAAATGTGGGAAAGCAGAGCTCTGGGAAGGGAAAGGAGAAGCCTCCTCTGCCCCATCCCATCCCCTGCTGCTGACCACAGCACCCACCAGAGAGGCCTGTTTGCTGGCTGCTCTGTTTTTTGGACGCAGGAGAGCATTAAGGCTTTCTCAGAGAAGCTATCGTCTGTCCCCATCATTCCTTTCGTACAAAACATGTGGGATCACTGTGCATTGCTGAGGTGGAGGAGCATGGCCAGATGGGCTTCTCCTCCAGCACCCACCCTGCCAGAGGAAGCGCAGTGGGCTCAGGAAATGGGCTTGGGAAGGTTTCGGCTCTTTTGGCAGCTCCAAGGACAGAGCCTGGCCAGTGGGTGCTGGGATCCAGTGAGGAAGGTGAGGAGTGCGGCTGGTGTGGCTTGTCAAGCACTCATTTATTGCAGAGATGACTCCAGAGGGCACTAAGTGATGTCCTCAAAGGACACAGGGTACCACGACTGGATGATGGATGCTTCTGCACACAGCAGTGCAGTTCCACGTGAGGAGGGCTTTGTGTCCTTTCTCCTACTCATGCAGTGCGTGGGCAGGGTAGTGTCATGGACCGACCACGGTTGTTGGTGGAGGCATGGGGATGGGCTTACCTGTCAGGACTTGCAAGGCCCAGTTTTGCTTCCCACAAACTTCCTATGTGCTGCTGGATAAGCCACTGAAACCCAGGGCACTGAAGACAGATAATGTATCTAAGGTTCATGGAGAACAAGGGAGTTAGTCTCCTAAATGGTGATAGGGGTCTGGGCCAAAGTACTTTATGGTGGGTGTTTTGGTATGACCCAGGGGTTCTCTTGGTCCTAGAGCACTGCATGAGATTGCTGAAGGAGAGCTTTCCACACCATGACTGTATTTAGGTGATAATGTGGTGCAGTTCATGCCTGCCCTCAGGAAGCAGCTATCTCATACAGCAGTGGAGAATGTGCATCTCACAGCTATCTCACCTTTCGGACCTGGGGCTGATAGTTTAGCCAGGAGGTGTTCAGACCATAAGTACCAGGAGTCCCAGATTTGGTTTTTTCGGCCTCTGTCCCATCCAGCAGCATTATTTGTTGCTAAGAGATTGTTGAAAGCACTGGGCTGTCTCAGAGAGGAGTGCCCATATTTACATCCTTACTTTTGATAGGTTTTAGCTGTTAAAAGCCAGGCACACCACATACTGCTGGCTGCTGGCCCAGCATTAGTGTAGTCTGTTCTCTCTGCAGTTGCATGGTTTCCAACGGGAAAGGGGTGAAATTACAATGTCTTGGCTCAAATGAAGATACAGACTCAAGTTAGATGAAGAAACACAGTGAAGTCCATGCATGAAGCATGCAGAACTAAAGCATGTGTCTTGCGAACCTAATGTGTTTGATGACATATGAAAAGGTGAAGAAATAACAAGATTTAATGGGACATTGATGTGACTGAAGGAACAGGGTCCCTATGTCAGGGCTGTGCTGACATCCTGGTGTTCTGGAGGATATGAGACTCAAGAAAGTCAGTTGTGTTTTCCTCTAACAGAGGACTTGGAGGATCAGACTTGGGCAGCTGAAGTGCTTTGTGAGCACGGCCACCTGCTCTACCCTTTGGCTGAAGTTGCCATCACACAGCAGGGGTGACTGGACAGGTCACAAAGCACGTCCTGAGCTGCCTATGGCACAGCAAGCATTGACAGCTGAACTTGGGTCAGCTTCACTCTGACAGATGAAGCAGTAAGCTGCAACACATCAGGAACTGCTTCACAACCAGTCTGGATACCTTTGCTCTAGAGCAAGGATTCATTCCTAGTGGGGAGAGAGAAGTAGTGCCCCTTGTAGACACTTGATTTTCCTGTATGCCCTGGGCTTGATGGTGATGACTGTAACATTAAAGGCTTGTATAAATGATGGCTGCTGGAACTAGGCTGTGTTTCTGTACAGGTTTCAGAGAGTAGAGGGTACCAATTGCATGGGTGAGGGTTTTGTGGTTCACACGGTAAGAATTGGTGTTGAGGCCCCTTGAGTGACAAGCTCTTACAGATCAGCACAGATGTGATAAACGCTCACGTTCACTGTAAGACACTTGGTCTCTCTTTGGTCAGGGCTGGTTTATTCTGAGTTAGCACAGTGAAGTGTGCTCAGGTCTTTGTAAGTGCTGGAGCACTTACAGTGCAAGGAGGGACGTACAGCCAGCAGCTGGGTTTGCGTAGGCTGTGATAAAGATGTGAAATGTTGTGATTCCAGTAAATCCTTCACTGCAGGCCAAGGTGATTTACCTTATCTTGCATTTGCTGTAGGCTGAAGGGGCACACGGGTACCATTCTTTCAGCTGGGTGAGATAACTTTCTAGAGCTGGTATCTTACATCTCCATCTGACCCAAAGTCTCTACGCCCTCACAGGGTCTGGGTGTTTGGCAGGGGTGTCTGGGACAAGCTTTGCAAGTTTTATCCTAGAAGGGTTGTTAGACCTGCAACAAGGAGCTCTTGGGGCTTCTTTGGGTAGTGGGGGTTTTTTGTTTGTTTGGTTTTTTAAATTTATTTCAAACTGAGCTAACCCAAAATATTGGGGAGCTGAAAAGCAAGGTTTGTTTTTTATAGAAAAACCAAGAGATTTTACTCAAAAACTGAGGTTCAGTGTTGAGTTACTGAACATTTCATTGCAAGATATTAGACTTCCAATGACTGCAAAACTTCAAGGTGGCCTGCAGCACCCTGCATCTGTTTATTGTGGCTCAATCCATTGTTATAATATCACATGCTGCTTCTAAAATCATGTAGGGTGGAAGAGGTTGTGTTATGTTTGTTTCCTACAGCCTGCAGGTTTGTACAGGTAGCATCTAGTACAGCTTTTTTTTTCAGCAGGTGTGACATCCAGAACGTGAGAATAATGACTACACGTACACAATGCTATATACTTAAGCAATTTATTGTCTTGTATTCAGAAGGCTACCAGCGATTTCCTGCTGTGCTTGTGTCCAAGCCAGCTCTAGGAACATATTTTAATAAACGCTTTGGGTGTGTGAATTTCCTGAGTTTTCTTAAATCTGTGTTGAAAAAGAAAACCTATTGTCCCTTCTGAGTTTCCTATCTTAATTTCTTTCGACACATGCCATTTTACCACGGAAATCTCTCCTCTGCATAGCAGAAGAGGGTCTGGGAACATTAGGAGTTGTGAAAATAGACTGCTTATACATTCAGGTGATGGAGCCAGCCCTGGAATGGGGAGGGCAGTGGCAGGCCTTAGGGTTAGGAGAGCTCTTGGCTTTGTTACACCTGGTTCTAGCTGGAGGCAAAGGAGGATGCTCCTGCTCTTACAGTGAGCTCTGGGCTAGTGGGGGCATGAGGAGCAGTGATTACTCCTGCAGACCTGGCTTTATCTTTTGTGCCTGCAGCTCCCTTCCCCTGGGGTGAGCAGTAGATGGCCAAACCAGCCTTTCCAACAGCAGAGGATGCAGAATCACAGAATTTCCAATCCACAGATTGGAAAAGACCTTTAAGATCAAGTCCAATCGTTAACCTGACACCAGCAAGTCCCCGACTAAACCATGTCACTAAGCATTATGTCTGTACGACTCTTAAATCCCTCCAGGGATGGGGACTACTCCCCTGCCCTTGGCAACCCCTTCCAATGCCTGACAACCCTTGCAGTGAAGAAATTCTTCCTCAGATCCAATCTAACCTTCCCCTGGAGCAACTTGAGGCTGTTTCCTCTTGGCCTGTCACTTGTTACTTGGTTGAACTGACTGACCCCCACCTCTCTCCACCCTCCTTTCAGGCAGCTGTAGACAGTGAGAAGGTCTCCCCTTCAGCCTCCTTTTCTCCAGGCTAAACAACCCCAGTCCCCTCAGCTGCTCCTCATCACACTTGTTCTCCAGACCCTTCAACAGCTTTGTTGCCCTTCTCTGGACATGCTCCAGCACCTCCGTGTCCTTCTTGTAGTGAGGGGCCCAAAACTGAACACAGGACTCGAGGTGCAGCCTCACCAGTGCTGAGCACAGGGGTGAGATAACTTCCCTGGTCCTACTGGCCACAGAGAGCTGCTGCAGCAATTTCTGTAGAATAAACATCACTTTTAAGTTCTTTAGCTCCTTTATTTGTCCATTTTCTTTCAAGTCTCTTCTAAGCCTTTCACAGCAAGGGAGACATTTTGTTCTCTTCCCCTCTTTGGATATAGAGCCGCCAGTCTGCGATCTCACTGAAAACCAACCGTCGTCAGCAGTTCAGTCTAATACACTGGGCTGCAGACTGTAGCAGCTGAGGCACAAGCCTCAGTATTTCTTTCTGCTGACTTTATTAGAGGAGCAATAAATTCTGGCTGGCCAACAAGGTGGACAGCCAAGGCTGGCAGACAGCTGTGCAAGCTAATGTCTTAAACTGCTGTGGCTGGATTTGCCAGAGGCTGCCTTCTGAAACCCTTAGTCTGCCTCAGTTTTATGTCTATCAGAGTTCATTTTTTCCTTTCTGAAAGTGATGGCAAAAATCCACTTTTCTTCACTGGATGCTGCAGAACTTAATGTCCCACAGGAGTATTTCCTAGTGCAGCCCTGGCTGCAAAAGAGCCGCTTAACTTGGTACATGGACCTTGCCAGTTGTGCAGCAGAATCTGGGGCTGTCCTGTGCTTAATTGAAACTGCAAAAATTGTGTGACCTTCCTTTCAGTTACTTGCCACATTCACTGAATGGGAAATTTTCTCTGTTGAATACCGAAATTGTTTATACTGCATTGAGGGAAACTTGCTAAATATTTTATGCATGTTTAACTTAAAATATGTCCAAACTCAGTGTGCTCCCCCTGTCTTTGATTTGATTTTGACATAAAGCATGTAAACCACCAAGTTTCAGCCTGCCACAGATGTCTCTGTGGTGTCTACACAGTTCCACCAACAAGGAGGTTTGCAGGGAAACATTAACTTGGCCATTTCTACAGTGTTGCTAGCAGAGGAAGAGTGTGACCACTGCTGTCTTGGCAGAGCTCAGTGCCCCAGATCAGAGAGGAGACTTTCAGAGAGGCAATGTTAGCCTGGTGCTGTAGGTTGGGTTTCCAGCAAGGCTGAAGGCTTTTGTTTCCCTTCGGGGTCACTCAGCGTTTCCAGCATCTTTGAACTGTCAGGCTGTTAAGGGGAATGTTCTGGCCTGGCAGAAGAACCAAAGCAGACTGGATGACTTTTCTCTTCAAGAAAGGAGGTTAGAGGGAGGAGTGGATACAGAAGGTACATAGGAGAACACCAGTCTTCTGTAGCACAGTTCCCAGGAGGCTGGGAAGCTGACCTCAGATGATCAGTGGGGTCACCTCCGATTCAAGGAGGAGTGGTACCTGGGAACCCCAGTGCTTGAAAGCACTGGTAGGGTTGTGTTTGCCAGTTGCATCACGGATACCTCCTCTGATTAGGGAGGCCTAGCAGAAATTCCTGATATCTGGCTTCTTGCTGTTATATGGGAAAACAGATACACACAAGAAATGTAATCATTAAATGAGCAAGCAAAAAAACCCCATGGAAATAACCTGTCCTTAAGCCAGCTGAGCTGGCTTTGGTAATTGGAGATCTGTTGTCTGTGCAGAGATCTTGGCTTCTGCTGCCACTATAAACTTTTAGGTTTCTGGGACATGTCCCAAGGTCTGGCACAATCAACTTCATTGCTGAGGGAGGAATGGCTTCTGTGCAGGTACTGCCCACTTCTGCGTAAGCCACTGCCTTGTCATTTTTCTTGCTCCTCCACCTTTCTTTTGCCCCCCATCCCATGTTCCTCAGCTCCAAGGCATGAATCTGCTGAGCTGCAGTTCCAGCTTCCATGAAAAATTCAGTTCTGTTGGGAGAGATGTGCTGCTTGTGTGATCAGGGCAAATGGCACTTGGAGGCAGAGCCTTGTGTTGGCAAGACCCTGCTGCCCAGGAGGACCGTGGCCTTTCTAGGAGTGAGCACCCGAAGGGGATGCTGTTCTGCTGTTGAGGAGGTAGAGACCTGGGACCGGTGGTGCTGAGCTCTGGCTGCAGTTGGTTTGGCATTCCTCAGTGCTGTTTGCCTCTGTGGTACAGAGTGTCTGTAATTACATTTTGCCATCTGCTGCATCATCTATCTCAGCCCATTAAAGCATTTGCTGGTTAATTTCTTAAGCTACCATCAAACCTCTGTAAGGTCGGCTGCGACTACATTTCTCTTACTGCAGACAAAAACAAGCAAATGAAGCCATCACCTCAAGTGATCTTCATAGAATCATAGAATCACAGAATGTTTTGGGTTGGAAGAGACCTTTAAAGGGCATCTAGTGCAACTGCCCGGCAGTGAGCAGGGACATCTTCAACTAGATCAGGTTGCTCAGAGCCCAGTCTAACCTGACCTTGATGTTGCCAGGGACTGGGCACCTACCACTTCTCTGGGCAACCTGGGCCAGTGTTTCACCACCCTCAGTGTAAAAAATCTATTCTTTCTATCTAGTCTAAATCTCCCCTTTCAGTTTAAAACCATCACCCCTTGTCCTATCGCTACAGGCCCTGCTAAAAATGTGTCCTCATCTTTCTTACAGGCCCCTTTCAAGTATTGAAAGGCCACAATAAGGTCTCCCTGAAGCCTTCTCTTCTCCAAGCAGAACAGCCCCAACTCTCTCAGTGTTTCCTCATAGGAGAAGTATTCCATCCCCCTGATTATTTTTGTGGCCTCCTATGGACCCACTCTTCATGCTCTGTCTAGAGGTGTGGTGGCAGCCATTGCCTCCATACTGCTAAGAACACAGGGCCGTGCTTGTCTTCTAAGACAAAATAAAGAAAAAAACCCCCAAACCAGTGGAAGGTGAGAGATGAGGCGTGAGTTGCCCGTGTGTTTGGCTCTTAGATCCACGGTGCTTGCTTACTGAGTGACTGGGAGGTCTAGCGGTTTCATCAGTGGGGCAACAGTAGCTCAGACAAAGAACTTGTAGTGCCTGTATGTTCAGACTGGTGCTGGTACTCATTCAGGCTCTGAGATGGATCCCACCACATGGCTGGCTTGATGAGGGAACATAAAACACACACTGGGACTTGCTGCCACAGGATCCATGTCCCACATGAGGCTCTAGCTCCAGGGGATGGTCATGTCCTACCTGCCCTGCTGCCTTCTCTCTAGTCTCAGTCATGTCCTGAGCCTGCCTCTTCTATGCAAAACATCTGCTGATTCAGTTCTCCACCCTTGTACAGTTTGTCCTAAATTACTGTTCTCTTCTGGCATCAGCCCTGCTGGCTGTAGTGACTGATGACCTGGGAGGGAGGAGATGTAGTCCCCTGCCTTTCATTTCATTGCTCCGTGCTGTACCCTAAGCAGCAGCTGCCTGTGAAATCCTGCAGTCCCAGAAGAGAGCTTGTTTGGTCATCATGTTCCGCTAGCGTTTGGGCAATGTGATCGGGATCCGTGAGCCGTAAGGGGAAGGCCACTTAGCAGGGACTGAAGTTTCAGAAGCAGAGTCATCAGATGCTGGAAAGTCACTGACTGCATGCGAACGGGTGATTTCCACAAGCGCACGCTCAGCACACGCTTGCTGCAGTCTCTGAGAGATGTGGATAGCTCCCCACGAGCAAGAGGCACCAGGGTGACTCTGCCACCAAACCCAGGCTCTTGCAGAGGCACCAAGGACTGTTGAGCGTTCTGAGCACAACAGCTTTAACAATTCCTCCCAACATGGACAAAACAAGTTACTTAATCTTGTTCTCAGAAACCACTGACCTTTTTCTGTTGACACTTCAAAAAGGAAAAGTCAGCCTGAGGCAAACACCTGGTGTGGAAAATTTCAACCTGAGCAGTTTAGTGCTGGCAAAGTTCTTAGCAACAGAAAAAGATGGTTTGGTAAGGGGAAGTGTTGGGCTGCTTTTAGGTGTTGGGTTCTATCTGTTCCACCCATAACACGGGGTGACACCTTGACTTCTGTGAACCAGACAGCTTGACTGCTCTCCAGTCCCCTGAGGACCTTCAGAGGAGGTCAGGCCATGACGTACAAACCCAAGCGAAGTTGGGGGTGGATCAGAGCTGCTGTTTTAGAAACACAGCTCAGTGTGCCGTGGTTTTTTTTTCCAGCCACAATGATGTCCTGCAAATACCAGATGCATGGAAAACGATGCCTTTATCTTGGCCGCTACTAGATTTCCCATCGTGGTGCTTGACTCCTTGCAGGTTGTGGCTGAGATTCTGCCATGGCTTTGGCAATGTCTGCATTAATAAATCCAACATGCACGGGGTTGTTTGCTGACTGTGAGGCCAAGTGAGACAGAATGACCCACATCTACACTGTTAAACTGTTTTATCTCCTAATTAGAGTGGTTGTGTGTGAATTACTTCTTGGTTACTGTTGGTCTGTGCTAACCCCTAAAGCATATCTGAGAACTTGCAGACTGCACCAGTGGCCCTGCTCCCACTTGGAGAGCACAGACGTTTTTGCTCAGGTGCCTGGGATTTTCCTGCCGGTGCCTGGCCCTCTTGAATTCCCCAGGGTAAGTGCAGGCTCTGAGCCTCAACACTCCGTGCCCATCCCAGAACCACCCAGCTCCCTCGATTTTTCCCTTTCTGTGTGGTGGTCAGGAGGGAGTTGCTCTCAGTCAGCCATTCATGGTTTCTACTGCCTGGGGGTATTCCTGTCAGTGGCTGAACTTCAGGCAGCTTTGCTGGGATTAGCCAAGATGTGTAGAATTACTGAAAAATATCTGTGATATCTGTTATGAATTCACCCCAGTTAGTACTCTAACTTCTTCCTCCTTACTCCTGGGTTAGTATTCTTAGCTATTGCTAATGACTGTTAGAAACACCAGTATGGAGGTGAACTGATGCTCATAAATTGACATAGTTTGATGCATGCCATGGAAGAGTCTCTGAAGAGACAGTTCCAATTTCTAGTTATGGTGACACAAGTGTGAGTAATGTAGAGGCAAAAACTTGCGTAACTCCAGTCATCCGGCGAACGGGTTGTGTCCCTGCTACAAAATCTCTTCTGGATTTCCGAGCAATGGAGATCTATGCAATAAAATACATCTCCCATGAAAGCTGCTTTTGTCCTCCTCTCTCTCCGTGTAAAATGCCTTCACCAACAGCTTCAAGGACAATGCTGCATTGCTCAGACGTTTAATACTGTAGAATTTGTCTTGGGAAATAATATAATTGTATTTTTTTCATAACAAAGTCATTATACTGTCAAAAGCTCAACTTTCTGTTGCATTAGCTGACAGCCAGCAGAGATTGCTGGGAAAAGAAAGTGCTTAGCTTAACTTAAATTTTTTACTAGCAAGAAAAATGGAATGAAAACAAAATGAATTTATAATGAAATGGATTTATTTGTAGGCTTTCCTATTGTGCTGTTGTTTGCTTTCGTGGAGGGCATTTAGAGCTGATTTGCAGCCCTGGAGACAGAAGTCCATTATTTACCCAAAGAGCAGCCAAGAGTGGAGAGATGACAATGCAGCCTCCCTCCCTGCCTTTCTCTTGACTCCATCCTCTGCATCCCTCCTGCGTTCCCAAAACGAGCCCCAGCTTTGTCCTGAAGGGATCATTCTTCATCCGGGAGAGGACAACTAAGTCTGTGTGGTCTGTTGCCTTCTGTTGGAGATGCCAGCAGAGGTTCTGCTAGAGGTCTCCAGCTCCTCAGGGTTAGATCCCTGTGCTGGTGTGGGTGTCTGAATCCATCCGTGCTTAACCAGCCTTCTGGGAAGCGGGGTCACGAGGGCTGTTTGAGGAACGAGGAGGAGGATGAACGTGTGGTCCCACTGAAGAGATTTTGCAAAAGGCTGCACAAAAAGAATTGTTTCTTTGCATGGAAGTTAAAGCTGGAGGAACAAAGTGGGAGAGCCAGATGTGGGCTGGTCTGTGGCAGCATCCCTACCCTCCTACTCCTCCTTCCATCCTAGGAATTATTCCTCCTCCGTTTTTGTGAGTGTGGGCTCCTAGATATGTGAAGAGACCCCAAGCCTCGGTGGTGATTGTTGCCTGTAGCATGGTGGTTTTAATTGCAGGCTACAGTAGTCCTGGTTTATTGGAGAGGGTTTGCAACGTGTGGGGGCTTTTGTCTTGCAGCTGCCCCTTGAGATAACAGCCCTTCTAATAATGGATATTGGCTCCAAAACATTAGGGGACTTGGTTCTGGAGGGGGCTACTCCCTCTCTGAAACACAACTAAAGCTGCCTCACCTAATGCAATCAAGAGCAAATCCCTTCTGCTTTCTGTCTCCATCCCTAACCTTGCATGTCATGTCTTGTTGCATGGAGGATTCTTTTTCCCTGGAAGGAACAGGAATTTGTCGGTCATGACTTATTGTCCTGATTATAATCTTGGCTAAGCTTGCACTACAGCAACAATATTAAATTCAGTTTTAAAACTTTTCTTTGCCCTCTTCTGGCTGTAAAATTACGTAAATTGCATATTTTCACCCCTGATTTGGCCTGTCCCCTGGATTTCCACTGTAATGGAAGATTTTTGGATCCCATGCTTCTTTAAAAGTGATGTTGATAATAGTCAAAACAGATTAGTTTTATAAAAGAGCATTATTTATTAAGACAGACATCTGTTATTGCTATCTATTTTTCTTCCCTTATGCTGGGCAGGATGAGGGAATGAAATGCCAGGGAGGAAAATGTGCTGTTCAAGTTACAGTATGGAATTTGTATGCTTTAAGTTAAGTTAAAGCATAGAATGTATTCATATGCCAATATGAATAAATAGGTATTAATTGGCCATGAGTAGAGTCAGTCTTGACATTAGGGGAAGGCTCGGAACTATAAGAGGGATTTGAGACCAGGCTTTCAATGGGTGTGAGACAGACAAAACATAACATCCTTTAATCAGTGGAAATGGGGTTGTACACAGCGGGGACACTGGTAGGATGGAGATGGACTTGGTGACTCGGGAGGTGCCTCCCAGCCCTGTGTGCTTCCTACTTCTGTGTGATCCCATTGGGAGCTCTGCAGTGTCACTCAAAGGGTTGGTGATGGAGAGTGTTGCTGGAGGACAGCAGGACCAGTGTGTTGGGAAAGCGGGCAAGGAAAGTCATCTGGACAGGCAAGGACTGGGGAGCCGGAGCTTGGTGGTGAGGCAGGACATGATCAGTCCTGTCTCTGTAGTTTGCATTTCACCAGTGAGTCCTGCCACCTAGGTCTTGTGAAGATCTTTTCTCAGTCTCGGGGAGACTCCTGAACAACAAAGAAGATTAAAGCTTTTCTTTCTGACCTCTTTGAGAGAACGTGGGTGTGATGTCCAAGTGATCATATCTTAAAAAAAGAGAGAGAGAGATGCAGTTTAAGTTTCTCTTTGACCCAAACAGCCAAAACCCAAATTCTTACTCCAGGGCATTAGAAAGAATTCAAGGACCATGACGGCCCAAGCACCTTAAAACTGAAGGCTCCACCAGTACAAAGTCAGAGGAGTAGAAATAAATCAAGGGAGAGATAAAGCAATCTTTGCTTTGACAACACAGAAGAACTAGAGCTGCTGGCAGCTGGAGGAAGTTCAGCACTAATGAACAGAAGATCTGGCGCTCAAGAGAGAAATCAGACAGCCAGTGGACAGCAGGGAAGCTTGTGTAGGAGAGATACACCCCAGAGGACAGTTTATTACCCAGAGCATCTCTGCTGAAAACTCCAGCCGCAGAAATGGTGTGAAGGGAACGCAACTAATGTCTCCCCTGAACTGGGGTCTTTGCTGCTTCTGCTTGGAGCTCCCTCGTCCAGGGCAAGGCTGGTGGTGGGATGGAGGGTGCCAGGGGGACCTGAGGCTCAGCAGTGCTGGGATGCAGGGACAGAGCTGTGCCAGCCACAGCTCCTACAGCAGCCGTGAGTTGTGTTGGTGATCAGGCAGGTGGCACAAAGCCACCTTTTCTTGCACTGTGATTTCTGCAAGGTGGTGTGGAATGGGACTGTTTGACTGTCCATGTGATGTGGAACAAGAATGATAACTGTCCCAGGGAGGCCTGAGGGAAAGGACCCACCTAAAGAGGATACCCAAACCAAAGCCACTTCTTTACTCCGTCTTTCTTTACTGGCCATGATCAGTCTTGTGTGCACATGGCAGTGGTGCAGTTTATACACTCACAGAGAAGGTGCATGCGGTTAATTCAGCCCACCTCCGAGTCGTGACAGTGAAGGGGAGCAGGGGAGTGCTTGCCTCCAACCGTATGACACACACAAACTGCAAGGACGTGGCTTTTCAGAGCAGGTGTGACAGGAACAGGCCAGCCCCAGAACAGGAGCTCCCTTGCACAAGGAAATGGTCATAGCAGCCAGGTAAGGGAGTCCAGGGTGTTCCAAGCAGTCCCTGCTCCAGGTCTGTTGGTTTGCTGGCACAAAGCAATGAGGGCATCAAGATCTGCCCAAGACGGGAAGTTTCACCTCTCATTTCAGTGAGGCTGAGATTTTTCCCTTTGGATCCTGCTGGTTTGGTGGTTTCTCTTCCACACTCTCTGGTGGCTGTGGGTTTTTTTTAATGAGGAAGTGTTTATAATTCCTTGTCTTGGTGTGTGAGGGAGTGAGGGCTGCAGCTCCTGGCCAGGCTCTGAGCTTATCTCTGCCAACAGCCTTGCTTCAGGCTGGTGTGATCCTCGAGAGCCACCTTTGGCTTTCCAGCTTCGCCCTGACAGAGGGATGGAGTGGGTTTGGAGGGATGCAGGGAGGCCCCTTCTCTTGCTGATTGTGTGGGTTAAGCCTGAGCTCCTGCACCAGTGCCAGAATTTCAGTGGGAACCACTGGTGGGGGCAGTATGTTGGGCTGAAATCCTGCCAGACCACTGACAGACTCTCCCTTTAACACTGCAGTGGGGCCAAGCTGTGTGCCAAGAGCGTGAGCAAGCTTCCTTCCAGTGTTTGGGGTTGGGGGTATGGTTTGGCTTGTGCTAGAGCCAGGCAGGAGAGATGAGTTGCATGCAGATGCCTGCATTGCAGCCCCCTGAGCTTCCACTGGCCATTCCAGTGTTGCACATATCCTGGAGTTTCTGCCCAAGACCTCAAGTGCTCTTTTGTTTCCACCCTACAGCACACATTGCTGTGGTGGTTTCACTTGGCTGGCAGCCAAACGCAGCTGTTTGCTCACTCCCCCCGACTCCCAGGGCAGAGAATTGGGGGGTAAGGGGAGGGAGACTTGTAGGTTCAGATAAGAACAATTTAATAATTGAAATAAAATAAAACCTAAAGTAATAATGATCTTAAAATAATAATGATAATAATAATAGTAACAGAATATACAAATGAGTGCTACACAGTGCAGTTGCTCACCACCAGCTGACCAAGCCTGGCCCATTCCCAGATAACGGTCCCAGAGGAGTGACAATCTCAAACCAAAACCGCAGTCCCTAAAGAGCGAGAGCCCAGGCGAAACTCTGAGAGAGCAAAAGAGGAAATAATATACTCACTAATATACTGAACATGACATTATATTATATGGAATATCCCATTGGCATATCCAAATGCCAATTTAGCTTATTAAATATTCCTTACTCCCCCCAGATCTTGCACTTGTAGACTAACAAAATATTAAGTCCTTCACTTCCAGCAACAATTGAAAACATTGGTGTGTTATCAGTGATCCTCTCATAACAAATCCCAGGCTGAAACCACAACACAGTGCTATTCTGGCTACTAAAAAGAAACCCAGCTCTGTCTCAGCTAAAAACCAGGACAGTTGTTCAGAGATGAGCAGTGATACTTCATGTGCTCAGTCTGGAACATGCTCTGGGAGCTGTGGGGACAAAATTGATGAGAAACACATGTTGTTATTAATCAGGTTTGTGTACGGAAAGCATCGTGCCCTCCACTTTTTGCACCGTGTCTCCTTAAGGCTGTCAGAGCCCTTAGGCAAAGCAAGGGAGCTGCCTTGTTTTCTGCTGGGCTAGTTGGGGGCCCCGGTGAGGTCGCTGCTGGCCCCAAAGCGGAGGAGTTTGTGTCAGGACCTTGCAGCATACCTGGCAAGCATGGGTTTGCCAACTGGCAGAGTGGCCCTGTCTCTGGGCTGGGAGGCAGCTCCTCCTCCCTGTCAGCGTGACCACAGCTGCTTCGAGGAAAGCCTGCGAGCCAGGAATGCGTAAAGATGCCTTTCATCTCCGAAACGTGGCTGGGCCAGGCCACAGGGCAGAAAGCAAAACATCCTGGGAAGAGCTCAAGAAGTATTAGAGAATAGTTTGTGTTTTTGGAGGTGATTCAAGCAGTGATCCCTCTTCTAGGAATGTGTGCTGCGGGAGGTGTGGAGAGCCTCAGGGTCACTAGCAGGGCTGGGAGCCCTCTCCCGCTAGCCCAGGGCATCGCAGAAGCTCATAGCAGGTCCCTAATGCCTCATTGTTGTCTCCAGACCACTGAGAAAAGATGGGCACTAGTTGCCTGCCCTTTACTGGTTTGGGGCCAGACAGGCTGTAGTTCAAAAGCCCCATTTTTGAGTGACTGCAGTGATGTGCTCAGGTCTTTTATGTCTCTGGGTTGGTGTCACCTCTGGGTGTGAGTATAGTCAAAACTAGCAAGTCTCTTGAAATCACCCACTGGGGAACAAGGAGAGCCCCAGTACAGTTCAGACTGGGAGCTGCCTCATTAAATCACTGTTATTTGCTTTGCTAGAGGGACTAGGAGCAGAGGGTGCTTTCCCTGAAGCAGCATCTATCTGGGTCATCATAACCACCAAACGGAACTGCAGCTTTATTTTTCTGTTTGTTTGGTTTTTAAAGTTAAGCTATGGGAGTCAACATCAACAGTCTTCCCAACTAGACAGGAAAAAATTCCATGATTGCAGAGAGGGGGAGAGAGATGTCTGCAACAGTTCTTTGTTATTTCCAGACACAGTCACGAAGAGCCAGATGGAAGGAGATTAAAGAATTGAGAAGAATAGGTTGCTTTAGACACCAAATAACAATGTTTTGGGAATAAAGCCATGGGAATTTATATATTTTTTTTTAATTCCCTAGCTGAATCAGAGAGTCAAGCAAAAATTTCATTTCAGGTCAGCTGAAATTAATTTTTTATTCTCAACAGGAAAAAAGAACTGACCAAACAGAAAGTTGCTAAGCATATCAAAACATGGTTTTATTTTCCTCTCTTTGACCTTTAAGTTTACATACACTTCATGAAAGGTATTTCAAAATAAAAAAGGGAAAATGGTTCACTTCATCTTAGAAACAATTTTGGAATCAAAGCTGATCCCTGAACTAGGCACAAATTTCCAAATAGTTTTGGTCAACCTCAAATTGCATTTTCCAGTGAATTAGCTCTCTGTCTGAAAACTGTTACCCAGCCTTATTTAGGAATTATAAGAAATCAATAATCACTTCTCTTGCTTCTTAATCACAGAATTGCCTTCGGGCTGCAAATGCTGGTGAATCTGTGCTGTCAGCCTGGCATCTACTCTGGGAGGAGTGGGGAGTGACGAAGACTACACGCATGGGCATGGGGCACATCACTTCTGGTGGGCACAGCAGAGGTGATTCCCTACTCCATTCCTTTTACCCTTCACTTTATATACTGCTCTGCTGCTGTGAGAGGGAACCTAGTTGTAACAGTATATTGTGAGAGCAACAGATTGTAAGCTAACAGGTCAGGGGGGTGATAGCCCACACAGCATAGTTTACCTCCTGTTCCCCTTCTGTTTATGCTGGGTTAGCTCAGGAATGAGGCGGGGGACCCACAAGGGACACAGCACTGTAAGCACAAGCAACTTGCCTAAGAAAAGGCCTCGGTGTTTGGCCAAGCATCTTGAGTAAGAGAGGGTTCAGCACGAGCTGCAGGGAGCAGTGCGGGGCAAAGGGGATGTGGGTGGCTGCGGTGCTGATAACCTGGGGCAGTATCCATCCTTGGGACATCCATGGGTCCCAAGGATGCGTCCAGTCCCAACTGTGTCCAGTTCTGAGGCCCCCAACATAAGGACATGGACCTACTGGAGTGAGTCCAGAGGAGGCCACGGGTATGATCCAAGGGCTTGAGCACCTCTCCTGTGAGGACAGGCTGAGAGAGTTGGGGCTGTTCAGCCTGGAGAAGAGAAGGCTCTGGGGAGACCTTATAGTGGCCTTCCAGTACCTGAAGGGGCTTCAGGAAGGTTGGGGGGGGGACTTTTGACAAGGGCAGGGAGTGACAGAACAAGGGGTAATGGCTTTAAACTGGAAGAGGGTGGGTTTAGATGAGATATTAGGAAGAAATTCTTTCCTGTGAGGGTGGTGAGACACTGGCACAGGTTGCCCAGAGAAGTTGTGGCTGCCTCCTCCCTGGAAGTGTTTAAGGCCAGGCTGGATGAGGCTTTGAGCAACCTGGTCTAGTGGAAGGTGTCCCTGCTGATGGCAGGGGGGTTGGGACTGGATGAGCTTTAAGGTCCCTTCCAATCCAGACCATTCTGTGATTCTATGGGAAGGCTGGAAACCCTTGGACTTTGGAAGTTTTCTTCTTTCCTCCCAGCTGTGGCAGTTACCATAGTGACTGGATTTTATGGAGTATTTCATAGCGATGCTACCAATTTTCTTATGGCCTTCTCACCTTATTAGAGCTTCCTCTTGGCTGTCTCAGTAGAGAGGTCAGCCATTAAGTGCAAGTCAGAGACTTCCAGCACTTGCCCTGTTGCAGAGGGAAGCCTGGATCACATCCCACAGGATAGGTGTGAAATGGTGTTAGCCTCTGCACAGGGACAGTTTCAAGTCCTGGTGCCTGGGCTGGAGGCTTTCTGGCAGATAATAGAGGCAGCAGGAGTTGAAAAGAAGTAGCTGGTCGTAACTCAGGGGTCACAGTTCCCCTTGTGCTGGGTCCCAGATGGTCCGATACCGCTGTTCTGTGGTCCTGGTGTAGGGCTGCAGGGTGACTGCCTTAATGAGATTTGCTTGTTGCTGATGTTGTTTCTGAGAGCTGAGAAAAACACGTGCTCATCTCTCCCTGGAGTTTGTATGCTTCTGCAGCCCTGCCCGTGGTCCTCTTGCAGTAAGGATTTTCACTTAGTTTTTACAGCAGTGTTTTTCTTCTCCTCTTTCCAGTACAAATGAGTAGGCACACACACTCCTCTGCCTGTTGTCAGGTCTTCAGTAGTAAAAGATGAGGTTACGAGAACCTGGAGAGCTTTCTTTGCATCTGCCCATCTCCTGAGATCCTAGTTTGCGTTTTGAAGGTTGTAATGTGACAAAGCTTTGGCAGACTTGCCTTCAGCTCCCTCTGGCTACAGGGACACAGTTTTAACCTCTGATGGAGCTGTGCCTTTTTGGCAGATCTACCACTGATAAGCAGACTCCAGGTTAGTTCCCCAGCCTTCCCAAACTTTTCCCCTCTTTGAGGTTTGTTTTACTCTGCTTCTATTTTCAGATTTTTCCATTAGTCTGACAACTATTTTTGGTTTCAGGAAGGCGATGCTCTATCAAGAGCACAGGCCAAGAAAAGTTGTCTAGACAAAAAAACACCTAGCAATGGGGTTTGCTCTGAGCCTTCCTGCTGTATAAAGGGGATCTCATGACTTTTCCTGTGGTAAAGAAGCTTCAAAGGGGCCTATAGGAAGGCTGGGGAGGGACTTTTTACAGGGGCAGGTAGTGATAGAACAAGGGGTAATGGCTTTAAACTGGAAGAGGGGAGATTTAGATGAGATATGAGGAAGAAATTCTTTCCTGTGAGGATGGTCAGACACTGGCACAGGTTGCCCAGAGAAGTTGTGGATGCCCCCTCCCTGGAAGTGTTCAAGGCCAGGGTGGATGAGGCTTTGAGCAACCTGATCTAGTAGAAGGTGTCCCTGCTGATGGCAGGGGAGTGGGAACTAGATGAGCTTTAAGGTCCCTTCCAACCCAAATGAATGACTGAGGCAAGGAGCACCATCCCCTGGGAATTTGCTCTTGCAGAGCCATCTGCAACCTGGTCTTGTTGAAGGTGTCCCTGCTCACTGCAGGGGGGGTGGACTAGGTGGCCTTTAAAGGTCCCTTCAACACAAACCATTCTATGATTCTGTCATCTCCAGCAGAGCCACTGGGTCGAGTAGCCCTGAGGCTGCTCTGCATTAACAAGGAGTTGAGAAGTTCTTGACCAAGGCTAGAAGATGGGAAGTGCTAAACTGGCTTGTGCCCAGTTCTGTTCTCACTCTCCTTCCCACACTGAGGCTGACTCAGTGCTTCTTCCAATCGCACAGCCATTTCCCTTGCTTTTTTGCAACGTGCTGTGGTAGAAGATGGGTAAAGAAGGACCAAGGCACAGATCTGGGAAGAGAGGGGTCATCAAATCCATTGCATTAGTGATGGGAACAAAAATACTGAGGTCTCTTGCACAAGAAGCCGGAGGCTGCTGGTAAACCTCAGCATTTCCTGCACTCCACATTCCTCTTGCGTATCCAGTTACTGAAAGAGGTGAGGAGATGCCATGGGGTTGTAAATCTGAACTTGCCTCCAGCTCCTCAGCTCGCTCTTCCCTTTGCTCCACTGGAGCCAGGTGATGGCTGAGAAATGTGCCAGATTTGGGTCCCATTCAGAAATCAACCACTCCGGCTGACTGGAAAAAGAGGCAACAAAACTTGCTGGCAGGACCAGTAAAATCTACAGGGCTTCTGAGTGTGGGAAATTAGGGGGATGAAGGATGGAAAAAGGCAGACTGCCAGGACACAGAAAGAGCTATGGGTCAGCACAGATTTAAGGGCTGAAAGGCAGCTTTTGATTTTGTATCTGGCACAAACAGCATGAGATTGGGTAGCGAGGGAGGGGATTGCTGAGTGAGTGCACTCCAAAATGGGGCAGATAATCTCAGGGCTCTGGTACTGGGCTCTGCAGTGTTTGGAGAGGAAGAGGAGTGATGGAATCTGTGTTTAATGGCTAAGAGGAGTCTGTGCTCCTCATATCTGGAAGCCAGGACAGTGCTCCAGGGAGGAACCCCTCCTCATCTTCCTCCTTCACACCCTCCTGTCAGCAAGGGCTTCCTCTGGCTGTTCCTAAGGTGCTGTGACTTTTCTCATGTGCTGCCCACATACAGAACGGCCCCTTCTGTTGAAATTCGGAAATCAGTGCTGGTGGTCGTGGTTTTATTTTTATGTTTTAAACAAAACAGGATGGAAAACTGCAGTTCCCAGAAGCCCAGCCACAGCAAAACGAGCCTGGCCCACGGCACTGGGGGTCTGGGAAGGATGATCAAACCCCACCAGGGAGTATGACTTGTGTGTCAGATTGTGAAGTGGTTCTGGCCCTGGACCAGGGGGCAGAGGGAACTAAGCTGCTGCCTCTGGTTGTTCTTGAGCAAATCCCCTTCCTTGGGCATTTCTTTTCCAATCTGTCACATGGGGAGGATGATACCAATCTCATCCTGCAGGTCCTGTGGGACTAGCTTCACTTAGGACCTTTAATGTGCCCTGAGATCCTTCCCTGTGTATGAGGGTTATTTTCTTATCCAGATGTGGTTAACTGGATTCTTCCCCCTGAGAACCACAGTGGAGCAGCCACAGCACCTCTTCTCCTCCCGTGGGACTGACTCTGCCCTGCTCACAGCTGAAGCCTCTCCAGCTGACTTGGCATCCACAAATCTGTCTGTGATCTGCTGCCTGTGTGCCTTGCTGGGAGCCAGCGCTAGCAAGAAAGTTCCTGGTGGCTGTGGAGGAGCTGCTGGCAATTTCACCACATGATGCAGCTGCCAGAGGGAATCCAGCCCTGTCTTCCAGAAGCGCTGCAGGGATGGGTGGAGGGAAGAGTGCTAAGAGACGGTGCAGTTTGGGGCCGTTACATTTTTGAGGGTGTGAGTGTGAGGGGGGATTTAGAGTGAGCGACAGAGGGAGGCTGCAGCAGGGAGAGCGCTGCCAGGCACGAGCTCCCTTCCTTCTAACAGCTATTTTCCAGACTTGTTTGCAGTAGAGATTTTCTCTTCCCCAGACTCTCATGTCATTGTTCCCCTTCTGGGGCCTCACCGGTCATTGCCTTGTGGTGGAAACTATGAGGTTGTGGGGGCTAGAGCACAGACATTCCTTTTAGCTTAAAAGGGAAAACGGAGTCCTCGCACCGTGGAGTCCCCAGGAGCGGTGTGCCTGGCTCCATAACTGTTAACAGCGTCGCGCTGTAAGAGAAATCAGCTGTTTGGCAGATGCCTCTCTCCTCTTGATTAAATTGTGGGGAGAAAAAGCCTCCTTCCTCCCAATTCCTGCTTCTTTTTCCTTGCAGGCACTTGTTCCTGCCTGCTTGCTGTGGGACATGGGAAAGCCATGGCTAGTGTGTTAGGGCTGCAGTCCCTGTCAAGGGGCCAGGCCATAATACCCACTGGGTTCAGTGGGGAGGTAGAGCAATCCCCACAAGGCCATACTGCCTAGGCAGTCTTTTTTGTAGCAGTAGTAGCACCAGACATCTTCATCTCCATCTCCCTAATAGAGCCATGGATGAATTCCCACAAACGAGCTTCCTCCAGCAATGTTGTTTTTCCATCACCCCACGCAGAGGTCACTGCCCTGATGGTCCCCCTTTATCACAGAGGTCAGTTAGAGCCTCAGTCACTCTCTTGCTGTCCTGGTTTTGCTAGATTAGAGTTAATTCTCTTCTTAGTAACTAGAAAGCACTGTGTTTTGGTTTCAGTATGAGATTTGTTATGAGAACAATGTTGATAATGTACTGATGTTTTTAGTTGCTGCTGGAAGTCCAAGGTCATTGTGTTTGGCTGGTTTGCAAGAGCAAAGGACTGGGAGGGGGGAATTGGAGTAATTAGCAAAACCCAAACTGGCATTTGGATGTGCCAATGGGATATTCCGTATCATGTCATGTTCAGTGTATTAATAAGGGTTGACCAGAAAGCTGGGGATTCTCTCAGAGATCACTCAGGCTCTGTCTCTGCTCCGGGATCACTGGCTGGGGACGGGCTGGGCATCAGTTGGTGGCTGGTGAGTAATTGCACTGTGCATCACTCATTTGCATATTCTGCTATTACTGTTATTATCATTATTTTATTTCAATTAGTAAGCTATTTTAATCTCAACCTACAAGTCTTCTCACTTTTACCCTTCCAATTCTCTCCCCTACTCCCTGGGTGGGGGAGAGTGAGCGAGCAGCTGTGTTTGGCTACCAGCCCAGTGAAACCACCAGACATGCTCAGTGCTCTGATATGATGGACACGGACAGCTCATGGATCACAGACTGAGCAGCCAGCGAGGCAGGAAGGGTTGTACAAAAATGTGTGCAGTATGGGTTTTGGATGGGAACCTCATCTGAGCTCTGGGAGTTGCAGGTCCCTTCCTCTCTTGCCTGTTTGTCTCTGCATCCAGGTTTTCTGGGAACACACCCTGATTCCCAGCACGGGCAGAGATGTGTGCTCTGGCTTGTTTCCCATTAGCAAAAGTCAACTGCCATTAAATATTCATCTGTTAAGCATTCAAAAGCCTTTAAGGGGTTCCATTTCATTGTGTGATGAATTTAGTGAGCCAGTTCTGGATGTCAGCTGAGAATAGGAAGAGATACAGGGAAAGATTTGGGAAAGGCAGGGGGTGGTGACTGGGGTTTGGGTGTACGTGCTCCTCCATGGCAGGCATCCCACAGGGAGTGCAGCCGCTCCTGGCACTGTGTCCAGATGGCTCTTCACAGCCCTGGATTGCAGCTGCCTGAAATACCTCAGCAGTGGAAGCTCCGAGGGACGGATGGAAGCAAAATAGAGATGGGGTCTGTCCTCCAATGCAATGAAAATATGGGGGAGGGAGCACAAGGGTCAGCGTGGGGGAGACTGAAAGGGGGCTGGAGTGAGGACCTGTCCCCAGGGCTGCAAGCAGCGGTGGTGTCGAGTCTGCTGAGATGAGAGGCTAAGCCAGAGAGGTGTTTTGTGGGGCTCTGCAAAGGAATTACAGCCAGATTCCCTAAGGAAGCAAAGCTATGTCAGCAGGCTGGCTGTGCCTGCCTGCCTGTCTCTGGCCTCCAGTGAGTCTTGAATCTATCAGCCTGTTTCCGCCACAGCTGATAAAGCGGTGGAGGCCTCCGAGATAATGGGATCCAGCTGGTTTTGTGACTCTAGGTGACTGGCTTAATGAGAGGGGCCTGCGAGGACCCCCCCTGAGGAAGGAGTCCATACGCTGCCCTGTAACTAGCTGACAGACAGGCCGTGCAGAGAGAGCTGTTGGAAACTGGGCTTCATTAGTTCTGCTGCTTGCAGGACGGCTTTAGGATTTGGGGGAGGAGGAATCCTGAAGTTGTAATGGTGCTGGACCCCTTTGCATCCAGGGCAGACCTCATGCTGACACCCTTCAAATAGGATATTGTTAGCCTTGGGAACACTGTCAAATGCGTCTGGTCCCAGTCCCCTGGGGAATCCAGCACTGGTCCAGACTTTGTCTGACAAACAACTTTTCTTTTCCTTTTTAACTAAGTAGCTTGGGGACAGCCTATTTTTGTTCCTTCTGAGCTACCCATCGACACCTTTGCTGAGGCAAGGGGAGAGGGAGCTCCTGGCAGGTGGGTTAGGTCCAGAGGATGCCACTTTAGGACTAGATAACACCAGACCTGAGGAAGAGTGCAGCTGATGACCCTGCACCAGTGTGTTCGGCAACCTCTGATAGCAGGTTTCCTTACAGAGTGGATGGAGGATGTGGATCGCCCCATAGCCCCATTGTACCATCCTAATAGTGATGATGTCCTGGGAGGTAGGTTTATTGGAGAGCTAAATTGGGAATCAGGTATGATTCAATCCCCACACACTGGGCTTATCTCCATCTTATCTTTAACAACTGAAAATTAAACCTTACAGGTCAGATTTCAAGGTAATTTGTGTGGGGTTTCTTGCAGAGTCTGCAGATGTCCTGAGGCAATAACCCTGAGGAAGAGAAATGGCAGCATTCACCTCACCTATCTATTTATGGCAAACCCAGCATCCGAGTGCCTCCTTCTTTCACGCTAATCTGCTCAATTTATGCTGCTGCCCAATTTCCGCCCTGTCACACCAGCGTGTTAGAGAATCCAGGGAGCTGCCACGGCAATTAGGTCAGGTTTGTGTGGACAGACGAGCACTTTGCTTGTTAGTCACAAACCAGAACAACGGGACCAAACGTGCTGCAGGAGCTGGTGGCACAAACGGCCGGAGGTGGCCAGCTGCCCGCCCACGTGTGCCCTCCAACGAAGGAGGCATCTGCTCTCCCCTCACCTCTCTTTTTGGATATTGCAGCACAACGCAACGTTTCTCTCTCCCAGCCCCACAACGTGAGAGAAGGAAGGTTTGGAAGTCAGGAGATGTGGTTTCTCGTCTTCGCTGTCTGCATCATTGACCTAGTGCTTTGTGTCTCCAGATTTTTCTGTGTTGAGATTAAAACATTGCCAAGACAACAGCTGGACGAAGCGATAGGTTTCATGGCTGGATGTTGAGTTGGTTTAGAAATTGTGCAGGCAGCACTGTTTCCAGATGGCACCTTGGTGCATTCAGAGACCCCTTATATCACTACTCCTGTGTCAGTCGTGGCAGGGAATGGGAAAAAGGGATGTGGATGGGAAGATGTAGGGAGGTCTGGCTGAATATATACATAGCGACAAAGTTTGTCTCTGTATGGAGGGAGCCTATTGTGAGTTGTACTGATTGTATCTGAAAACTTCCTCCTAGCTTTTGCTTCTGTCTTCCCTGAGGTGTGAGAATCTGTGCAAGTCCTCCAAACCCCAGACATCATTCTGGTGCCCTTTAGTTTTGCATTAGGCGTGTGGTACTCAAGTTTGTATAATACATGGGATTGCCTCCCAGAGGAACTTTCATTGCTACAGCTCTACAGCACTTTGATTTCCTTGTACGTCAGGCAGGGCAAAAATGCAAAGCCTTGATTTTACAGCAAACAGCACAGAGCATTATATGAAAGATCAAATAATGTCACTGATGCCAAAAAAGCAAAAAGACCTGCAGTCACTGTTGACAGTAGAAAAGCTATTTACTTGTGGCAGTAGGAGCAGGACAGCAGGTACCATTTCTCCAGTACAGCGTAGGCTGCTGAGGAAAAGTTTTGAGATCTCCAATAGGAGATTTTGTATGGAAGGATGTGCAGAAAGCAAAATGCCATCAGAGGGGTTGCTTTCAAGCACGTTAACTCCTCACCTCGTAGCAGGGCGTTTCCCAGAGCATGTGTGAGGGCAGAAACCTTGGCTGCTCCCTTCAGGCAGTGGGGCACCAGGGATGTGCGGCTGTTTGCACAGCTCTTCACTGCAGGTGGCAGCTCATTCTTCCTTACAGAGGTGTTTAGTCACCAAACTGTTAATGGTTTCAGCTTTCACAGGCTGGGTTGGGAATGTCCCCATTTCCACCAAGTGACACCAGGCAGCTGTGGCTCAGCATGGGCCAGGGGAGGGAGCGGCCAAGGGAGAGCTGCAGTGAGCCGGATCCCTTGCAAAGCCGAGCAGCCACGATGCCTTCCAGGGAGGAGCATCCACAACTTCCTTGGGCAACCTGTTCCAGTGTCTGACCACCCTCACAGTAAAGAGTTTCTTCCTCATATCCCATCTAAATCTCCTCCCTTCCAGTTTAAAGC
>NW_010326858.1:25299-28323 GCF_000700745.2 Antrostomus carolinensis | reverse complement strand
ACCCAGGTGTAGGACCTTGCATTTGGCTTTGCCAAGGCTTCCCTTGATAACTAAGCATCTCTTACTGCCAACAAAACCAAAGCATGGGATGGCTACAGAGTTTAAGCTTCAGTGCAGTGTGTTTAAACAAAGATATTATCCTTGACACAACCAATAATCTCCCTGTGCAGTACTATGAGACACCTCAGACCTTGTAAGAATCAGTCAAGAATTAAGATTTTTATTTTTTATTTAATTAAATGTTTAAGGCAATACAAGCATCCTGCCGTATGTGACTGGATGCTGCAATGCCATGTAAACAAAAGGATTCACAACCCCACACTCGCCCCCTCTGTGAATGAATCACATCATCGTACAGCCTGCGTTAATTGCCACATTGCCAAGGAGACTCGAGACCTCTTGGTTATTTCCATCTCTTGTCACGTTTATAATGACCAACAGGACCAGCTTGCTTGATACAAGAAGCAGTCACTGGGAAGGGAGGAGCAACAACCAAAAATGTGTCAAACACGTTCCTGTTAGAGACACCTGCGTATCCCATCATCACGGCATGATGCTGTCCATGATGCTTCACAGAGGGAAGGGTAGCAGATGGTTCATTAATGCAAATGGTCCACAGGGAGACTGTTCTATTTGGTGATTACATATCAGATATTTCCCTGTAACCCCCTAAACCAAAGTT
Source organism: Antrostomus carolinensis (assembly GCF_000700745.2). NCBI lineage: Eukaryota > Metazoa > Chordata > Aves > Caprimulgiformes > Caprimulgidae > Antrostomus > Antrostomus carolinensis. The sequence goes on along the minus strand of NW_010326858.1, from coordinate 27,641 downwards.
TTAAGAACATTTTTATATTCTTTATTTATATATGCAGAGTGAACGAAACAGAAGTATTCTACACAGGAGTAACTTCACCTCAAACTTTAGAGTGGTGCTTCCTAAGGTGATTACTGTAGCATCCCATTCCTTCTACTGCAAGAAAAGACTATTCTGAGTGCTCTTTTAATCCCTGTTCAAAACCTCTTCCTTTCCTCTTCCACAAAATCAAAATAAAATAATCCCTTTTGGAATGCAATTAATCACATTTCATTTCAGCCCAGGAATTAAAGACTTAGGGGGGAAAACCAGAAAAAGTCTAAAGTGCTCAACCTCAGTGTTCACTGTTTCCCTAGTTGTCAAGTGTAAGCATGACCAGAAACCATCATGATTCAACAGGCTGATCTGGAAAATGAAAGGATGAAGGAAAATACTCAATCTTCAACACAACACAGCTACTCTGAGTGCTGTGACCTGGAGTTTCCTCACAGTTGTTTTTATACAGAAAAAAACCCCCATGGCTTCATATCAAATGTAGGTTCACTATTGCTCCAGAATACCAGGACACCATAACACTGGGACCTGCACAGAGCAGCATATAAGAGACTGAAGCAACAAAGATGCTGCTGTCACTGCTTCCAGACAAGGCTGTCCTACAACAGCCTGTTACTATCACAACTAGTAAGAACACAACTGGATTTGCCACAGTGTTGTCTGCAACCAACAGCAATGTCAAACTTGGGCTTGTTCTCAGAGATTCCAGAAGTGAGTCAAGGTGAAAGACTGTGGGCTTGTTAGTTTTCAATAATGGCAGCAGGCAATTACATGCCTGTGGGAGAGAATAACAGATTAATTGAGGTTGGAAGGGACTTCGGAAGGGACTTCTGGGGGTCACTTGGTTAAGTTCCAACATCCCCTTTCACCTTGCTCAAAGTTGGACCAACTTTGATATTAGATTCAACTTCATATTTAGATAAAGTTGGCCATGGACTTGCCCAGATGATCTTTGAATACCTGCAGGGACAGAGATACCACATCTTCTGTAGGCTCTGGTTGGATTGTTTGACCTTCCTCACAAGGAAAGAGGTTCTTGCAACCTAATTGGGATTTCCCACTTTGCAGCTTCTATCCATTGCCTGTCACCCTACCCCTGTGTAGCTCTAAGGAAGCCTGTCTCTGTCTTCTCTGGAATCTTGTTATGTAGTTGAAATGAACTGTCAAATCCCAGTTGAGCTTTCTGTTCTTTGGACTGAGCAAACCCAGCTCCCAGAGCAACCTCTTATGTCCCCTGCTCCAATCATTGCGATGGCTGGACTCACTCCAGCTTGTCAATGGTTTTCTGGTATTGAGGAGCCCCAAGCTGGACACATTGCTACACATACAGCCTCACAAGTGTTGGAGAGAGGTGTGTAAACACTTCCTTCAAGCCTGCTAGCTACACACCTGACAACATAGTCCAATATGTGGTCAGCATTGCTGCATGAAGAGCGAGAAGGGAAAGCAGCAGACTGTGGCCCAGCTTGAGAGGTTCTCATCCCAGGCTGAAGAAAATCAAACTGTTAGTGTAATTTCAACAACTTTTACACTTGAGACATGTCATCATGTTGCACCCAACAAGGTTTTACAAAAATGACAGCACTTTCTATTCCAAAAACACAGCTTGCTGACTGCTCCCAAAAGCACAGTTGTAGCTGTCTCGACATGGCCAAGTGACTAGCTAGCAGACAGCGTTAAAAAAAAGTATTAAGGAGGGAACTGTTTGTTTTTCAAAATCGGTAACGCACGTAGGAAAGAAAACCTCATTCCATCTGTGCCCCAGTTGTCTCACTAGATGGACCATCTTGAGTTTTTGGCCATCTCTGGCTCTGCCTGCCTGCAGGCTGTGGGCGGGCAAGGCGTTAAAAGCGTGGGGTGGGCTTGTCAGCTCACAGCTCTACCGTGTTGCTACGAAATTTTTTGAAGTCCAGATTTACTCAGATTTTACTTGTATTCCTGTGGAAAAGTTAGTCATGGGTTATTCTTTTCCACAGCAGTAGAAAAAAACCACTCATTGTACCTTTTCTCTTGCGAAATCTGTATATTTATGTAGAACTACTGGAGGACGTTCAAAAAGAAAGCAAGTTTCTAACAGTTGTTGATGCAAAGCCCTTCAACCTCTGTATAAATTTTCATATTCTACACTCAGCATCTCTCCTGTTTTGCCTTTCACATTCCTTTTTTTTTTTATCCCTGGCACCTCTAGAAACAAACAACTGCAGCATGGCAAAAGTTAACCGAAAAAACCTGGACGCTGTAGTCAAAATACTTTTATAGAGTGATCACTACTGTAATATTATTCATTTTTTTCTGCTGGATTGCCATCA
>NW_010326858.1:0-25261 GCF_000700745.2 Antrostomus carolinensis | reverse complement strand
GATTAAAACAAATTAGGAGATGTGGGCTCCCTTTTGAAATTCAGAAGTGTAAATTTCTTACCAAAATCTGCTTGGTTTATTCCTGTACCTTGCAATGAAAGTAAGAAGAGGAAAAAATAAAGTCTTGAGAACAGAAATGTAAGTTTTACAAGAGCACTTCATTTTATGTGAGAACAACAGACAATACCTTAAGGAAACAAAGTTCATGGATACGTCACTTCATCAATGACAAAGATATGCTCACAATGCACAAACTAGACTGCAGACACAGGCAGAGGCGTATGCATTAATTTCTGTATTCAGAGGTTTTTGATCAGTGTCATCATGTTGCCTGTGCTAAAAAGCACAATTTAAGGCAATGGGAACCACCTCCTGGTAATTCTGGCACACATCACCTACCAAAGATTGACAGAAATCTGTACAACACAGAACAGGTTTGTCATCCCAACAAAAGCCAAACCAAGAGGGAAAATCTACAAACAGTCCTCTCAAAAATAGACCCCAGATTTTTCACAGAATCACGGAATGGTGGGGGTTAGAAGTGACCTTAGGAGATCATCCAGTCCAACCCCCCTGCCAAAGCAGGTTCCCTACACTCTGAACATCTCCAGAGATGGAGACTCCACGAGCACTGCTGCCCTGTTGAATGCAATGAAACAATTCTTGAGAAGAGGTTACTTCAGTGCAGGGTTCCTCTCTTCTATTAATACTTCCACTAGCAGTCCCTGTACAAGGCAGCATATAAATCTACAGAGTAGGAAGGAGGAGAACATCCTGCTGCAGCAGACATGATGCCATTTCATTTCTGTAACAAGACAAAGCAGACAGAGCCAGCAGTTGCTTTTAATGTACACAGCACACACCAGCACCACCAGTAAGGACCTGCAATTTCACACTTGAAGTGTAACAGTGATTTCTGGTGAGTCACATGAACTTCCTTCACTTGGAACAATTACTGGCTGCACACTGTAAAATTATTAGGTCATACTCATTGCTCAATAGTTCCTCAAGGTCTACTAACAGTCTCACATATTAAGCAGTTATGGATGTATCAAAGGTTATCAAGCAAACCAACAAAAAAAAATAATACCAAAGCAAAACAGACAAGCCTACAGAAGATTTCTTCCTAGGTTCTTCCATTACAGTGCTTCTGATGGCCTCAGTCAATGGCATTTCAAGGAGTTACTGAAAGTTACTGAGATACAACATTTCAGATAGTACTTGATAAGTGTATATGTTCTGCACACACTACTTATAGAATTATTTTGCATTTACCACAGCAGAGAAGTTTACAACCACCAACACTAACAGGAGACCAGATGATTTCCGTCCCTGATAACTCTTTATTTCCCCCATCCATGTCTTTATATCCCACACAAATGTTGTTTCTGTATCCAGGCCCTGGGGTTACGTTCAGAGATAGTTATTTACCTTCATAACTACAGAAGATCTCATCATCCATACAGATAGTTACACATTGCAGTGTATTATAGCAAAGAGTTTGTCCTGGTTTTTGCTAGGATAGGGTTAATTTTCTTCTTAGTAGCTAGAAATTATGAGGCTTATGGACAATGTTTAACGTTCTGCAAACGCTACCAGTTTGCATTGCATGTGGTATGAGAGATGTACCAGGATCACTCATCTCTAAGCTCCCTCTTCATCATCCTGTTTTTCAGGCTTTCCGTGAGAAACTCCCAGCTCACAATCGGCCTCCCACTGTCCCAGATGAAGTATCCACCTGCTCCCCCTCCTGCTTCTTCCAAGAGGAATAAGGATGCTCCTTCCCCTCACCACAAGAAACAAAACAAAACATACTTTTAATCTAAGGATGTCACAACAGTGTCCCATTTAATATTCTGTCTGCTATAAAACAAGCACGGCCCCAGCCACTGTAATTTAAAGTCAATTACACTTTCTCTAATGTTTCTCTTATAGCAGCCTTCCAGTACCTGAAGGACCTAGAAGAAAGTTGGGGAGGGACTTCTTACAGGGGCAGTTAATGATAGAACAAGGGTCCCCCCTTCCAACCCAGGCCATTCCGTGGTTCTATGATACTATGAAGTCTGGGAACAGGTTGAGACCACAACTCAATACAGCAGGAGAGGTTGTGTCCAGAGCACCCAAGGACACCACAATGTCGTTACAGCTGCTGTGCCTGTCTGAGCTGCAGAGGAGTAGGGGCTGCAGTTCCAAAAGGGACAGGTGGCTCCATGTGACATTTCTGAAGTGCTCAGCAAGGTGAACGGAGACTCATGTCACATTTCGCACAAAATGTTCTGTTCATGTCCAACAACGAGCCCAATAACTCAGTTCACCAGAGGATGCTCATGGTTGGAAATTAATCTTTCACTCTTAGGAATTATCATTTCCTGGAATAACAGATAATAATATCAAGTAGATTCAAAATGCAAAAGTCTCCAGGTGGTAGTTGTGGACAGGTGATCTTTGCAGGACGAGCTGTTGCCTTGGAAGTAAAAAACCAGTACAGTTATAATAGAGAGTATTTGCTCCACTACACCCAGAGTTATTGGGCTGAGAATTAACACACCAACAATGTTAAAATTTAAGTGTTGCACACATTAAGCTGAGTGTATATGTAGAGCTGCATATTTACAAAGCTGCATGTGATTTTATTGCAGTATTCAATTAAATACTTCAAAACAAGGATCATAACTGTTATTTCTGCATTGACTTTTCTGAAATGGAAATAAATGCACAATGAAATCATACCAGAGTGATGCCACAGAGATATTTAAACTACTGAGAAGATATGCTGCAGCATCTAACAGAGAAGAGCAAAGTATAAAAACAACCCTCAAATTTTCACAAAATTCCATTAGAACAGAAAGCAGTGCACATTTTCAATCTCAATTTCTATTGTATTTATTTGCTATGAATGGTTTGGACACAATCATTCTGAAACAGGCTGCCATTCTCAGGTCTACCTGTGGTTAAGCTGGTTGTTTTCACATGGAATGATCCTCTTAGAAATTAAAATGTTCCAGAAAAGCAGAAGGTCAAACGGGCAGCTAGGAATTTTCTTTAACAAACCCTGAACCTCAACATTAACTCATTTAACAAGAGAGCAAAGGAATACCCTACCTGTTATTCATTACTAGACTGTAGTTATATAAATGTTAACTTTCCTTTTTTGATTTTTTTTTTTTAAATCATACTGAGAACTTGTTTACCCCAGGAAATAACAGATGTAATTATACTCCTATAATTATGTAAAATAATTCTCAGTAATGGGTAAGCTTACTCCAGAAGGGTAGTGGCTTTTTCCGTTTCAGCTTATTTTGTTTCAAAGACAATTCACTGCAGAAAATTAATCCACTGCCTAAAAATTATTAATCCTACCATAGGTAGAGGCTCTTCTGTTGGTTTTTGTAACTCAGGATTATTTTTACAAATTAACCTATTATGGAACAATTCTGAATGATCATCCCACGCAGATGCAGGACACATGCAGGGCAGCACCAATAGTTGTCTACACCTGCTAGACAAATTCAGACATGCCTGCTCAGATTCATGCGTGACCGCTGGTTCAGTTAAATGCCAAACTCAAGAATAAAGCCAAATAAAATGGTTTGACCCCAGTTATGACTTTGCCAAATCCAGTTTTCTACCAACAGGCATTTTGCATGCATGTAACAAAACAAAATAAAATTAAAAATTCTCTTTGTACCAGCTGGCGATGGGGAGAGGCCACGGAGCCTCATGGGCCATCTCCTGCCTGAAGGCCACTGCTCCCACATCCCTGGAATGAAGTGAGGAGTGTATGGTCGCCTCGGTGGGTGAGGACATGGACCTGTCACAGGGCCACCAAGGGTGACAAGACACCAGCGAGCTGGGGTTGGCTCCTGCACTGTCTCTGTGGGTTTAGCTCACACGCAGGAGGCACAGACCCCCTCCTCGCAGGGGATGGGATGTCTGCTCCTGGTCCTTTCATTCTGGGGAGAAGTTGACTCGTGTGCATCTGCAGAACCAGTTCTGTCAGTGCTAATGGAAGAGTATGTAATTAATATTTGTTAATCAAACCTTCTCAATGTTTAGAAACAGGTAATGGGAAAAGCAGTGAAATGGAACAGCCAAGGGTCCAAATAGAAGGCCCCCAAAACACCCACACGCGCTGCTGGTACATTCACTTTCCATCTTTTGCATGTTCTTTTACCTTTTTTTTTTAATTATTATTATTTTTTTATTTGAAGCTGTAGTATTTTAACTTAGTTGGCAGCCAAACACCACACAGCAACTCACACCACTACCACCCCTTTCATCCCCGCTGCCACACAGGGAATAAAGGGAGAATTGGAGGGGTAAAAGTAAGGAGACTCGTACGTTGAGATAAGAACAATTTAATAACTGAAATAAAATACACTTCAAATAGTAATGACAATAATAATACATACAAATGAGTGATGCACAGTACAATTGCTGACCACTCATTGACAGCAATCCCAGAGGAGCTAAAAGGAACCCCAAACCCGAAACCATAATCCCAGAAGAGCAATCCTGAGCGATTCCAGAGAGAATCCCCCCACTTTCCAGTCAACCCTCATTAATATACTGAGCATGACATGCTATGGAATAACTGACTGGCATTTTTAAATGCCAATTTGGGGTTTTTCTAATTACTATGCTTCTCCCTCCAGTCCTCTGCACTTGCAGATTAGCAAAACACTAAGTCCTTGGACTTCTGGCAACAACTAAAAACATCAGTATATTATCAACATTCTTATAACAAATCCCATATGAAACCAAACCACAGCTATTCTAGCTATTAAGAAGAAAATTAACCCTGTCCTAGCAAAACCAGGACAGAAGCAGCATAGGCACTTTGGAGTTGCTACCCTATTTCCTTTACCACCACCACCACAGTCCAGTTGCAACATTTTCTTCCAGTTCAAGCAGAGATCATACCTGCACTGGGTAGCATGGACTGGCCAAGAGCAGAGACATACCAAACCAGTGATATCAACCTGCCTTTGCAGCATCCTCCACTATAAGCCATAAACAGGAACAGGAGCAACAGCTGTAGTGTCACTGCAGTCAGATACGAGATCTGTAACGATTTATCTGTGTTTATAACGTATCAAACTGAACCACATCAGTAAAGAGAACGATCTCATGTTTAAAAGGATTAGAGGTCTTTTCCAAACAAGAAAAAAACATGTTTGGAATATCTTCTTCCTGAGAGCTTTCAGTAGAAAAATTAACATTTACCAGATTTAATTATTTCCACACATAATAGAGCATGGTAGAAATATGAATTCTAATGCAATTATTTTCAGGAAGAGAAGAAATATCCCTAGACACTTGCTATATATTTTTAATAGAAAAGATAGAAAGCACATGCTGCAAAGCATAAAGCCATCACCAAGTGGTCCAGTTAAGAAAAAAGCTTCACATCTGTACAAATGTTGGATAACTGTCCTCAGAGGGGTTTCGTCCCCTTCTCAGAAATGCAAGTTTCCAGTTAGTCACAAAGTCCTGATGTGAGTGAACCACAATAATTCCCAAATTACTTCCTCAAGGCAAATTATATCTAGTAAGGAAGCTGCAGGTAATTTCCACAAATTACCAGGAAAGTTCCATCTTCCCTTTTGCTCACCACACCCAGTCATCTTGTAATGGAGGGGTGGCTTATCTGGGGCAGACGAGCAAGGCTGCACTTTTATTTGTTTTCTAACATGAAAAAAAAAAACCCTGCTTAGACATGTAGAGCTCCAAAAAAATAACGTCTATAATGCTATCCAGGTAGTACTACTTCTATCTCTACCTCTAGTATCACCAACACAAGTTCTTCACTGTGAGGATGGTGAGACACTGGAACAGGTTACCCAGAGAAGCTGTGGCTGCTCCTCCCTGAAAGTGTTCAAGGCCAGGCTGGATGAGGCTTTGAGCAACCTGGTCTAGTGGAAGGTGTCCCTGCTGATGGCAGGGGGGTTGGGACTGGATGAGCTTTAAGGTCCCTTCCAACCCAAACCATTCTATGATTCTCTTTCACATGCACCTCCAAGAAGCTTGTTGCACAGACAAACCCCTGCAGATCAGTAATGCCCCAACTTCTCATGGAAATAGAAGAGTTGCAGCAGCCTTGCCACCCACACCACTCTCAGCACATACCTCCTAACAGCTCTGCAAACACACCAGCAGAATTCCTACTTCTCATTTCCAACACAGCCATCCACAGAAACCCACCTCTGACTCCACTCACACATACACCATGGATTTTCTCACACAATATGGGTCCAAAGTGACTGAAAAAGCCTGAACTGAAGCACCATAAGAACAGGCTAAGGGCATAAATACACATTGCCTTTTCTACCTTCCATTTCAAATTTATGAAAAATCTGCAAGAAGAGATCTTTAGTCTATTTAGTCCTTCCCCTTCCACCCAAGCTACAAAAGCCATCTCCTCCTATGCTCAGATGCTGCAAGTTTCCAGTCCTGTGTTCCTAGATTAAAGGTCCAACTCAGTTTAAGTAAGTCAATTCTTTGCTTAAAATAAATGCAACTGTAAAGATTCATATCAACTTAAAATCTCCCTAAGGACACTTTAGATCATAAAATCTTTAAGGTTGGAAAAGACCTCCAAGATCATCAAGTCCAACTGTCAAGCCAATACCACCATGTTCGCTAAACCGTGTCCTTGTGAGAGAAAACAAGAACAAATATAAACCAACAGTTTCAAAGATATTTATAGGTGATTAATCGAGAGAGAATGAACAGAAGTTTGTTTCCAAGATTACAACACAGCTATATAAGGAGTCTAACAGCACTGAATACTGCAAATTAGATATTTCACACACCACTTTCCAGTAGTTAAATGAAATCAGCAGTGTGCCAGCTTTCCCATCAGCAGAAATACGCAGCATGACCCTTGCTGTGGATGGAGTCATGTCAGCAAGAGTTTCTGTGCTTAGAGACTGTGGTCACTTCTTACTGGATTAAGGTTGCTTTATATTAACATGACTACTAGAGAATGAGAACATGACTTCAGAAAAAAAAGAAGTGACAATCACTGAAAGTGGGACAATATTTCTATCACCTAGGAGCACTGCAGCTGCAATGCTTTCTTGTTGTTAACTCTATACCAGGTGTCATGGGCTCCAGCAGTCTTCCAGCCCCAAACTGGAAGAGAAGAGACCCACCACCAGCCTGCAGCTGTAGGGAAACAGACATCCATGCCAAGAGACAGTTCCCTGTCAAGTCAGCTGCTGCCTGACCAAAGCCAGGCTCACCTGGCTGCATGCAAAAACACATTTCAGACTGATTCCTTGGTTGCCCTCGTGTGACCTGTAACTGGCTGCTGTGTCCTGCCTAGCCTCTGTCCAAGAAGACACACTTGTTGGGAGCAGGACATTTCACAGATGGGATGAGGTTTGCTGTGAAGTCAGTGACAAGCACAGTTTAACCAAGTATGAGAAAAATTCCACGGGCCCCTGAAGGGGGGTTACTTCAAACACAAGCAGCAGCATAGACTCAGCCTCTTTTGCAAATACACCAGATGGAAACCACAGAGATCTCCGAGCATCAATATCCTAGTTCATCTGGTTTTATATCTGCACAACTTCAATATACATTGAGGTCAAATATTTTAAGCCATGATCAATCAGGACTTCAGAAACACATACAAATTACTGCCAAAGGTATTAATTTTTTCCCCCACCTATCCTCCTAAGAGTATCAGGGTAGTATCAACAAACAGCAAGACATCAATTCTCAAGTAAATAAACAATCTCACGGGTATTTTCTCTTCAGTCCTATCTGTGTTGTTGTGTAGTCAGATGCTGTGTCCAAGATGCAGCTTTTCATGTTCAAATGTAATGCTTTTGGCTTCTTCTAGTATATCTGTGAGCACAATTTACTTTTTATATATTTCCCTAACTATACAATTAACATATTTGTGAACTGCTCAGAAAAATTCATTTTACTAACAAGGGAGTAGTGGATAGGCCATAGGCAAATGTGTTAAATAATCTAAGGAGAAATAGACTTTTCTTTTACAAGTATTACATCCCTATGTGGAATCATTATCTAGAAGTGTATTTTGTTTAGCAGCTTTTGAGAAGGGTATTATTTTCTGAAGTGCCCGAGAGATTTAACAACACGCACACATGCAATTTGAGTAAGTAACTCAACCGATCAGTTTAACCACTCTTCTGTTTCATCCTCTTAAATGCTTTACAAAGTCTCCCCGTAGGACTGAGAGCTCTGCTGACTTTAGACATGTAAAAGTTGTCACGTCTTTTTAACTTCTTTAGGAAGTGACAGACACCCCTCAGAAGCAACTTACCCTACTTGTTCTTATAATGATCTCAGGACATCCTGTGGCCAGGCAAAAACTCACTTTCTAAACTTCACTTCTCTAAATTCACACTCTAAACTATGGACACAGCAACTGTGAAATTTAACTGAACACATTTACCTTCCTCATTTCAGAGAGGCCAAGAGTAATTTAAGAACCCTTCAAATAAGGATCAATTACATATGTTTTTCATATAAGGTCCAGCTGTTCTCCATTGCATCCAGTACATCACTTCTGCATCTGTTTTCAGTCTTTCCTACAAGATGTTGGGGAGAGGAGCCAGACTCCGTTAACTTCCTCTGCAATCACAATTGCTTTTACACTCACCCGAGACCCCTTGCACCAGCATACCTGCCTCTGATTACAGGGCACATTAGTGTTACACTCACATCTGTGCCTGGACCATAAATACTCTCTAAAAGCACCATATACCACTCCATGCTGTTTGTTTAGCTCCTATGCCAGAGTTTGGCATGCAAACCAGCAAACAACTATAACTAATATAAACCTTTTTGACTTTAAAAGGCATTTGGTTTAAGAAAAACTCCACCCCACAGCAGGGAGTACCCTACTACCAAAGCTCCAATACACCCTGTTCCCTTAAGCCATTTCCCCCTTCTGCTGGTATATATTGAATTTAATTCCACCTGCTGATTCCTGTACAGTCCCTCCAACTAACCCAGACAGCTTCATTAACCTTTACACAGCAGCCTGCTCACTAACTGTCAGGTTGGGATACTGTTGGACTTTGGAGAAGTCAGCTACTGCTCAAAGGTCCCTAACAACCTGGATCATCTCTCTGAATAGAAGGGATTTTTCTGCAGCATTTTGATGCTGTTGAATGTTAATTTATTTTGTGACCTGTAAGGCATCTGGAAGCAGAATATGATTACTGAGATGACAGACCCTAATGCAATATATCCATCACTACTTGTTGCTGTGGTTACAGTTATTAGAGGCCATAATAAGACACATTATACCAGATTAGGGGGGGGAAGAAACTACTGATTGCCTTATCATTTTCCCATCTTCTTCCACAAAAAGAGTTCAAACTGGTTTGAAAATTAGTATTATTAGACCTGACTCCAAAGGCAAGAAGCATTTTATCACTCAGCACTGTTATCAATGATAGAGCAGAGGGAGTACAGCAACACTCAATGGGGAGGAAAAAAAGTAATTTCTTAAGAAAAAGAGCAGAGGCACTTCCACTCAATTTAAAACTTAGTTATTCCTATGCACAGAGCAGATATACACTGGTCAAAACTGACCTCACGTCTTTTTATGTGTAAAACAGCACTGAAGGCTGCCCTGCAATCAGACAGTACAACCAGTGACTTGAACCATTATGTTAAACACTGGAGAGTCAAGTTGGGTAGATGGTCTCACACCTCTCCTCCCCCACCTCTGCCACACTAGTACCACAACAGGCAGACCCACTTGGCAGGTGGAGATCCCTGCTGAGTGCCTGCATCCATCCACCACCTCCTTCCAGGGTGCCAGGAGGAGTCTATCAATTCAACAGATTCCCCCAACCTCAGGGCAGCACAAGGGAGAAGTCAAATGTGCAAAATCCTGCTCAGCATGCAGCCTTGACCAGGTCTGCAAGAGCAAGGAATTCATTTACCTATGAACTCTGGAATCATCTGCTATTTGATAAGAAAGCAACATCAGTGACTCAGAAGTCCTGTTGTCAGGCAACGAGAAGAGGAAAGCAGTTGACTGAAGAAAAGCCTCCAGCACTTTGTGTTCCCTAAAACATTACTTGTTTTCCAGGTCATGACTAAAGTGTAGCCTGTCCTCCCACACTCAGTCCCTCTAAAAAAAAAAAAAAAAAAGAGTTGGTCTCATACAGCAAAGGCCTTCTACAATTTATGTTTATTTCCATGTGCCAGGATAAGACAGAATTAACAGGCTCACTCACCGTCAGCTTTTCAGTTATTGTTTCAAGTTAACATATTCATCAAGTGTCTGTATACCTAGCTGCTTGACATAAGTGCCCAGAAGTTGATTTTTCAGCCTGCCTAATAACTCTTTGCAAGGTTTTGGATTAGTGATATGTAGTATGGAATTCAGTGTTGAAGATTTTAAGTCCTCGTGAAACTGTGCTACTGATTGAAGTCTGCCAAGAAAGGCAGTTCAGGCAACATTTTGCACAAGATTAATCTTAGAATCACTTACATAAAACAGTAGCAACAACAGAAAAGCATGCAAGATTGGAGTAAATGTGAGCCTCAAATAAAGGCTACTGCTAAGATTTAGCAATGACCTTAAAGATTCAATACAGCAGGAGAAAATAACCAGAGCCCATAATGCCCTGCTACACCCTCACCGTCTGCCAGACACTATAGGAAGGAAAAGTAATCTCAGAAGACCCTGCTAATGGCTCTCCAGCCCTTTATACAGTCAATACAATATAAAAGTCTAAAAAATAGGAGGTGAAATATTTATTCATAGGCATTCTGCTTTATTCTGCTATGCTACTAACCTCAGTGTCAACCTAAAAATGCTTTCTGGAGTATACATCTCTAAGGATGCATACCTGTTTGCAATATCCCCAGTAAAAATATCTGAGCTATTGATGTCTTAGCTCAATTCAAGACTTGACCCAGCTGCTCAGGAGCCTTAGCTGCTCACCATATCTGAGGATCATTCTCTGATGTAGCTGTAACAAGATTTCTTCTCCTCCCAGACGGAGCAAGAAACCATCACCACTTTCCAGGAAAAGAAAAGCCATGGGAGGAAGCAGGAGGAGCAGTGCTCAAACACCTACCCAGCAGCTAGACTGCATCTGCTTGGGCAAGTGTGGGACATCAAGGCAGAGAGACACATCCATATGCAGAACCCTCTGGTGAAGCAAGCTCTCTACTGCAAGCCACTCCTGATGTCAGGAGGCTGTGGAGGAATTTGCAGGCATTCACATCTCCCAAAGCGTCTGCCTTAAACTGAAGCAGACCCCAGAGTCACTCATAATATGTTTTCCAGATTTATTCATAACTACACAGTCTAAAGCTTTACAGTTTCCATTTAAAAAAGGAAAAGGAGATTCTTTTTCTCAATTCTCCTGACAGGAAACAGTTTCCAGCTTTAAAAAGGGCTCGAGTGTTTATAGTAGTATTTGGGGCCAAAAATCTTAAGGCTGCACTCTTGACACACACTAGTAAGTCTGCCACATCCCACTCCCTGCGACTGAGATGTTTGCAGGCACACTTACTAGTGTGGGCACCACAGGTGTGAAGACCAGGTTTGGCTCTGGTCCTGAGCTGAGCACAGTGGCCACTAGATGGAGATAAAAGAAAGACAAGGCTGGGAAGTCTAGTGTTGGTGAAATTATATGTCGTTTTTACTGGCAGACACTTTTATCTATTTACAGGGTTCTAGGGAAGTGCCATTAAGAAATTCCCCCCATTTAGAGGTTTCCACAATGCAGAGAAAATGAAATATTTGGGGGGAAAAAAGGGGGGGATCTTACACTTCCTTTGGTTCTTTTTTTCCTGTAAAAAGAAGCTGGCAGCATACTGTGTGCTGTACTCATCCAGCAGCACTAACCTGTCCTTTCCTGGTAACCTCTGTACATATCCCAGCTGCTAACAGTCCTGTGGGCAACAAGAAGAGCAATGCAATTAAGCATCATTTGCTGCTTGGGTGTTCTTTTGAAGAAGAGAGACTGTTTTCTTTGAGTCACTGACAATAAACATTTGGTACTTTTTATTTTTGAACATGGCTCAGTGAAACAAAAGAAACTGCTGAAGTAAATAAAAAACCAACAAAAAAACTCAAACAATAAAATCACATGCACATTTCTTCCATGTTGCTACTGATTGTTTCCAAATGTCAAGTCTAAACATCTGATCTTGTTGTTAAAAGATGTATCTGGATAGCCAAGAAAGTTGCTCCAACCTTTCAGACACTACCCCCACAGTCTGAGTGCAAGAAGATTTCATCCATGTAAATCTGATTTCCATACACATGCAAGGTTAACGTTGCTTCAGTCAATATTTGTCCTTCTCTAGATCATCACAAGATGGGAGATTCCTGTTTGTAATACAGTGTTCGATTACACTCAGAGGGCAGATGTGTCAGCCTAAACACTTCAGATCCTTGCCCAAACCAGACATTGCAGGGGTACAACATAATCCTGCTCACAGTCCTGCCTGAGTGATTGATTACTAATACTTTCAAAAAACCCCCAAACAACCCACAAACAGCTGTGTATTTCAAGGCCTTAAAGATTGTGACTCACTGCTTCTGTTTTTTTCTGTCGTAACAAGATAAAATAGTATTAATAATAACATTTAAAGGATAAATAACAGCAGCACGCTAGCTAATGTGCTAGCCATGTCCCTATTAGCTAGAAGTCATGGTGTACCAAAAGCTCGTTCAAATTTGGGCAATCATTTGTCAATATTATTCTAACTTCAAACAACAGCAGAGATTATTAATGATCTAGTTGCAGGGCTACATCTAATGGTGGAGAATTTCTTATTCCTCTTTAATCAAAATGGACTAATCAATCCCAGCAGTTTTACAACATATTGGGTTTGGCTGGGATGGAGTTAATTTTCTTCATAGCAGTTTGATGATGCTCCCCCCAGTATCACACCTTCCAAAAAAAAAATCCATATGTGCTCACAAACATGAATAAAATGTTCTTCAAAAAACCCCACACAAGTGAAGTGATGTGTACAAGGTTAGCGGGCTACAAAATTCACTTGTTTGGTACACAAAGGCTACTGAGCTTGCTGAATAGACTCAATGTTTTGATTGTCTTGCTTTAACTTCACTGGAACCTTCAAAAGTAGCTATTTTTTATGATCTGAAGTAAAAGCTAGTCCTCAGTCCATGACCTTAGCAATAGATACCCATCTGGAGACATCAGGCTCAAAACAGTGACCTCACTGTATTTATTAGTTAACTTCTTGTTTCAAGGCATCTCAAACCTCACCCCAACACAAGTCCTGCAACTCAGGGCTGTCTTCTGACAGAGAAGCAACATTTATCACCTCCAGGTCTTTCATTTTGCTGGAGATTAACACCAGGAGCAAAAGGGGCAACAAGAGCAACTGTGCAACATTTCTTCAGCTTCCCCAAGTTCACAGCACTAATATACTGGATTGTGCTCACCAGCTTCAAGCTGTAGGAGCCAGGATTTGTTCGCTGCAGTTGCTGTGATGATAACCTCCAGCAGAAAGGAAACGAGCTACAGGCATTAACACCTTCTACCACAGCTGCTCAACCCAACAGACTCTGAAAAGCAACGTAACAGGTACCTTCCAGGGGGAAGAGAAGGCAGCAGCCACCAAGACACTAAGACAGAAAGACAAATAATTGAAGGCTGTGTAGGTCTGGAACTGTCTAAGCCAAAAGGGCCAGGACAGTAGAGAAGAAAGAAGCCATAAAATCAATTTCTTTTTCTTCAAGAACCCCTGGTCTGCACAAAAACACCACCTTCAAGGTTATGTTCACCCCTATCAAAATCAAAGCATGCTTACTAACTTCAGTGAAGCTCCAATGCCCTGCTGTGCCTTCTGGGGAAAAAAAAAAATAGCTAAATCCTGGTTGACAAACCTTGGTTTTGTTTGAATGTTAAGGTCTACAAATAACCGGGCACAGACATCATAAAACGACCACAGAATCTTTCACAACTGGCAGATGTCATACAAAACAGAAGAAGGAGCAGGGATTACCAGGGAAATTGGTTTTGTGTGGAAATGAACATTCATGAGTTACCTCCCGATACGCACAGACTTTCTCTAGACACTGGACTTAAGCCTGTGGATGCTGGTTGATCTCTACCTGTATTTTGTGTGAGAATACTGAGAAGGTGGAAAAGTTATTTTATTCTTGGAAAGCTGGTTACAAGCATGAAAAGTTTTCAGTGCAACTATACCTTTATTTTTCAGTTCCCTCCAGGGATTTTGTTCTGAAGTTTTTGCCAACAACTTTAATGCCATACTTCGAGTAGAGTCAATAAAATTAGATTAAAGCATAAGATTTGAGACTGTTGTGATAACACACTACGTACTTGCAAATCAAGATCAAACAACTCTTACTAGCACTAATACAGAAAACCAAAGCAGTGCCATACATCAGATTTACTTCTCATCTTACACTAGCAACACTTACATTTTCAGAAGTCTGTCTTGAATTTCATTTCCCTTCACCAAAGCAGGATGCTAACTTATCAACAGAGTTTTACTCTGAATACAAATAAGGAAGCATTTAAGTAAGGTGGGTGCGTAAGCCCACAGTACCTGTACAGGAACAAGAGACTGCCAGGCTCTGCAGATGACAGTTTTGTAATGTCCAGAATTTGCACATGAAAGAAATCCCTCAGTTTGAGAAAAAACTGTCCTCAGCTGGTAACTTCATTTAATTACTCTCTTTAAGAATAAAAATTCAAGTTCTCCATTGGCCAGGTCAATGCTGATGCAATGCTCTAATCCTGGAGTAGGGACACAGTATCACAGGAGTCTTATGGATGCAAGCAAGTAAACATCACCCCTGCAGAGAAACAACAGGAGCCAAATAACATTATGAAATTCTACTATTATAAGGAATTCCTTTTTTTATAGAGCCGTAGCATAGTGGTGGTCGGCCTTCAGGGCTACATCTACAGCACTAAACAGAATAGGGCCACAGACAGGTTTCTGGTCCCAAGGCCAAGTGGCACAGGCTGGCCTGTCTGATCTCCTGCAGGGCCCAGTGGCCCCAAGGTGTGACCCATGATGGGATCCAAACCCGTGCCAGTCTTACATCACCACTTGTAAGAACAGTCCCTTCTGTGCCACCACCCAGCCACATCCAGAGGCTCACACAGGCCAGCAGCACACCAGGGAACACCTCAGAAGAACGGGTGAGCAGCGTTCAAGCTCATTCATTTAGCAGCACCAGTATAGTCTGAGAGCACCTGGGGACTCTGCATGAGAAAGTACAGCACTGACAACCCTGGATGCTGAATTAGATACCACACGCTGATGCTCTTGTGGCTGCAGACGTCACCTGGATTAAAAAAAAAGCAACCCTCCAAATGGGACAGATCCTTCAGCCCATGGAAAATGAGTACCTCCAGCAGCTTTGCTTCTCCTCTAAGCAGTTGGAGCAGCCCAAAAGGGACATTAGAAACCAACATCTGGATTATTAAATGCAGGACACAGGAGAACAACATATGCTGAAGCACACAATTGTATCCAGGAATTGGGAAAAGCCTAAGAGGGAAGCAAACTGAGGGAGGATTCAGCTTCATGTGGCATGAGCAATGATACAACAGCTGCAGTTGTTTGTTGCAGCTATACGTGTTCACACTTACAGTTAATAATAACTATCAAGTTCCCTTCAAGACCTGCTGCAGTAAGACGAGCACTTAATTATAGCTCAGAACAATAATCTTTAGGCATGCCTCATATTGTAAAAAATCCCAGCATCAGGTTTTCACATAATTACGCCCTTGATAAGCAAATGTGAGTCACAAGTGTTGACAGCAGCTACAAAAAAGCAGGTTCTTCTGTATGGTGGCAAGGGTGAGCAGACTAGAAAGATCTTCATAATTCAGAGGAAAGAACAGAAATGGATGAGCAAATGCAGACACAGAAGTACGCCCGTAACATTCCTCAGACAATTTTACAAATTCCACTTGAACACTTTAAGGAAACATGTGAATCCAATACAGAAAGAAAGTCCTCATCCTCAGCCTGTCACCTTCTAATCTTTATTCCCAACAGCAAAAGCTGCAGCAGTTCCAGGTGACTGCGCTGGTCCATCCAGCTCTGATGGCAGCCAGTCTCATCACCTGCCTCCCCTTCCCCAGCAAACCAAGAGAGAGATTTCCCTGAGCCACAACACAAGAACCACTGTAGTCAGTCAGCCCAAAAGTCTCTGCAGCTCACTACATGGTCTGCAGCACTGGCAAAGCCCTCCCAAAACAGGTAACATCAGCAGAGGTGTAGAGCTCTCATCTTCTCAGAACAGCTTCCCAAATGCCAACGCGCTTTTCTTGCCTGCCAGAAACTGATTTGAAAACAGATGGCAGAAGTGAAATAAAACACGATGGGCTTTATTTAATCAGGAAGGAGACTGAAACTTTGCTTACAAAACAATGCAGAAGTGCAAGCATTACTTTTCTATTTACATGAGACACACACAGTCTAGGGACCTGCTGGCTTTCCAAAAACCTCAGTCAGAATAAAGCTAAATGACCTGTCACAGCAACTGAGTGTCCATGAGTTTGGAGCTGCTGAAACTTGGATAGTTACACATGATGCATCTAGCCAAGTCTTTTTGTGATCCTTGGCCCTTGAGAGGAAGCAATTGAATATCAACAAACCATGAATGGAACTCCACAGATAATGAGCAAAGTGCTATTTGCACATTTACTAGAGTGAATTACTCCTGTGTTTGTTGTTTTGGCTCACCAACAAGAAAAAAAAATGAAAGACAACTGTCACAATTACATTGGCAGGGAGTTGGTTATTCCTTTCCTCTGGGTTTTTAAATTCCAGAAATAAATCCAAATATTTAATTAGACTTTGATGCCTTCAAACTTTGCCAATGGAGAGCTGGGTGAACTTTGTGGAGTTTGTGTCTTTTCAGAATGGACCAAATAGGTAAATAAAGATTTCAGGAAAAAGGTAAATAAATCACAACATTTAACAACTGCCACCCTTGCAGCTCAACCTTAATTCCACACTGAATTGCTGACAAGAGTCACTGGGAGTCTCTGGGTAGCTTCTACAAGCTTGAATTCATCATTAAGAAAAAAAAGGTGCTTCTTATTTCACAAACAAGGCATTGGAATTATTGCTCATGAGCAACCAGACATACCCTCACTGTTTAGTTTCTGCTCAGTGCTCATTTAGCAGGAACCTCAAGAGCATTTCCACCACAGACCAGGAGCATCAAGTAGTCTATATGCAGATCTGCCTTAACATCCCAGATTCCATAAAGGGCTACATCACCTGGCAGATGGAGCATCTGAATAAGAAAAACGATAACTCATTTCTGTGTCATCTGCCACAAACCTTGAGTAAGTTGCTTCAGTCCTGAAGGCCCAAGACATGCATATCTGCTACCATCCAGCTGCAGATGGTAGCTCCTTAAGGCACAGTGCCTCGTTCCCTTTCAGCTAGGTGCTATATTTTGATCTCCTCATCCATCAAACATCCATCATGACTTATTTTCCCTGGAAAATCTTCCAAGATCTAGTTATTGCTTAAAATTATGATCTATGCTTTTATATAGACTACAGAAAAAGGCATTTTGTTCCTTAAAACACTACTTTGAGATTAAAGTGAGGTCACCATTGCAGCACAGGGCTGCGTGACACGCTGATAAACCTGCTGTGCCAGGTCGCTTGGCCTGGTGTATGGCAATGCAAGAGCTCCTTGCATCCCACCCCATCCTGCCCTCAGAGCAAGCAGGCTGCAAGAATTGTATCTCGAGAACTGGAGACAAGGAAAAACATGCCATGAAACATGGAAAGAGCATCTTGAACTGCTGTTGGGCCTTGGGAATGCTCTCCTCTAGAAACATCTGGTCATTGCCACTGAGAGCACATCTACACCAGGTGGTCTAAGCCAGGCAGCCCATATGGTGTGAGACCATGTACTGTGCTGACTCTGCCAGCCTGCATCCAAACGGGGGCAGCTGTATTTGGGTAACACAGCACCCAGTGTCACCAGCCCAGCCTAAGATAATTAGCCAAGCACACTTGGTTCTGGAGCTGCTACCACATACAGAGTCAGCTCAAGCCTCTCAAGACTCAAAAGACAGTTCTCAAACAGTATTTATCTCCTGGCTTCAACGTATCCAAGTAAAGCAATGCCAATACTTTCAGTAGGTTTCATAATTCAGCTGTTTTCAGATCTTTGTGCTAAACTTGAGATCTTGATTTTCCAAAGCACAATTTCAAAAAAAACCCAAAACAACAAACAACCTCCCCCTCAAAAAAAAAAAAAAAAACAACAACAAAACCCCACAAAAAACCCCACCAAAACAAAAACTTTCTGCCATCAAATTGAGACACCAGGGCTGATCTAAACTGCTTTGCTGCATCTCTAGAAGGAAGCTAAAAGATTGCTTACCAGTCCAGGCACAGTAAGAGTTGGCTGCTCCTCAAGGGATGGGGATCTCCAGGCCATTAGAGGCTAACTGACCTCCCCAGTAAAGCAGTGGAGCAGCTCCAGAGGTGGCTACAAGTCCAGATCACCAGGCAAGTCCATGATAACAACACAGGTCCAATACCAAACCAGGTAGTTAAGTCAAGATCACATCCAGTGAGCGTAGCCAAGGTCAGACACAGTCCCACAGTAGCCAGGCAAGTCCTCAGTGACAAGACAGCAAAAAAACAGCCCAACATGCTGAGATCTGGAGCAATGAAGACAAGTGCTCCTACAACACTGCTTAGGAAAAAAGCAACAGCCCCAGGCTGAGCTTAAATAGAGCTCCTGGGCTGTGGGCAGGGTGGGTGGAGATCCCAGGTGAGGCTGATCAGGGTAATTAAGATTGTTACTGCCCTCAGGGCTCTGACACTGAAGGTTCCTCGAGGAGGAGAAAATGTTTTAAAAGATGGAACAAATATTCCCACTTAACTATGAGGAGGGCAGCCCTGCTTTAGATCACAGGCACTGGATGCTGCATACTGAACTGAAATCAGAAGTGGAACATGAAATCTCCCCCCTGCTAATCCCGAGGCCCTCGCTTGCTCAGACAGCTCAAACTCATTTCCAAATCCTGCAAAAGTGTGAGAAGAACCCATATTCCCTCTCAGTTCACCATCAACATGCAAAGTGGCACTCCTAAAGAAAGTCCGGGCAGGTCAGCATCCAAGAAAAGCTTAAGCAGTGAATATTATTTCACCAAGTAACTGGGGGAAATTTGCCTGTCAGTTTTGAGTGCTCAGAAAATGTGGGATACCTTTAAAGCACAGAGTGTACATTGTTCAGAAAACTACAACATGAAGACTGGTTGCATTTGTCTTACAAAATGTTCCTGGTCACCCAATACTGTCTCCTTAATCCACTTGGAGCAAAGTGGATCTTTCCACTAAGCCCAGGTGATTGAATGGACCATAACTGCATCTGGGGAGGAACAACCCCATGCACTTGTATATCCCAGGGGCTGCCCAGCTGGAAAGTGGCTTTGCAGAAAAGAACCTGAGGGACTTGGTGAACACCAAGTTGAACATGAGCCACCAATGTACTGTTGCTGCAAAGAAGGCCAATGATATCCTGGGCTGTGTTAGGAGGTGTGTTGCCAGCAGGTCAAAGGAGATGCTCCTACCCCTTTTTTTCAGCACTGTTGGGGCCACAGCTGGAGTGCTGGGACCAGTTCTGAGCTCCCCAGTAAAAGAGAGACACGGACAGAGAGAGTTCAGCAACGGGCCACAGAGATGATTAAGGAATTGGAGCATCTCACGTGAGGACAGGCTGAGAGAGCTGGCACTGTTCAGCCTCGAGAAGAGAAGGCTCAGGGAGATCTCATCAGTGTGTATAAATACTTGAAGGGAGGGTGCAAAGGAGACAGAGCCAGGACCTTTTCAGTGGTGTCCAGTGGTAGGACCAGAGGCGATTGGCACAAACTGAGGCACAGGAGGTTCCCTCTGCACATCAGGAAACACTTTTTTACTGTGAGGGTGACCAAACACTGGCACAAGTTGCTCAGAGAGGTTGTGGAGTCTCCATCCTTGGAGATATTCAAAACCCATCTGGACATGGTTCTGGGCAACTGGCTCTAGATGGAGCAGGGGGATGGGACAGGATGACCTCCAGAGGTCCCTTCCAACCTCAACCACTCCGTGATTCTGAACAATACCTGAACAGATGAGACCCCCATGCCTGGGATACAAGAAACAACAGCACCCAGGTTTGTCC
This sequence comes from Antrostomus carolinensis, assembly GCF_000700745.2. Classification (NCBI taxonomy): domain Eukaryota; kingdom Metazoa; phylum Chordata; class Aves; order Caprimulgiformes; family Caprimulgidae; genus Antrostomus; species Antrostomus carolinensis. The sequence continues at coordinate 5,083 of NW_010326858.1, read as the reverse complement.
AGTTGGATGCAGTTCTTGGGCTGTCTGGGGTGTTCAAAGTTATGTCCTAGAGCGGTTTGTGCATTGCCACTGCTAAATTATAACGTCTGGCTCAAAGGTTCTCAGAAGAGAATTGGTCCTCTCAAGCATGAGGACCAATCCAGAGGCCTTCAGAAAGGGAGAGAAGTTCCCCATCCAAGTATTTTTTGACTAAAGAGAAGCAGCGCTGACCTGAAAACCTCTGGACTATGAATTCCATCTCCTGCACTGGAAGGTGTTCAATATTTCTTTTTCATTCCCAGTCTTTACTACAAGGAAAATAACTATATTCACATGGATTACAAGTATCAGAGGATTTTTAAATAAGCCACTAGGAAGAACTGAAAGAATCTAATATCCAAACACAAAACTAATTTATTTAAATTGTGCCTTTTTGCCTATGTGCTTTCTCAAACTGTGATTCTAACCGTGACCTTTTCTACCATCAAGATAAAAATGCCAGCTTCCTGCTAACCACTTGTTATCTCTTCTAGAAGCTTGTCAGAGAAGTTGTTATACATAAATTACTAATCTAGCAAACTACTGGCAGCGTGCACCTTATATGCTCAAAAGGATAATGAAGTCTTGCACTGCTGCGTTAATTATTCCATTAGCTGAAATATCAGAGGTTTGTGCTTTGGACCAGAAGGCTGTGGGCACACCAACCGTTGCCTAAATGGTATGTTTTCTGAAAATCCCTTATTAGCATTTTGGCAACATGCCTCCCACTACTCCGAGCGCCGGATATCACCACTTTGAAATAATGTCAGCCATTTAGTTTTTCACAGTCATACCTCAGCCACATTTCTAGCAAAAACCTTCAGATCAAATAAGTATTTTACTGGTTTTACTCATTTTCAGCTAGCTGAGATGCACTGGATTCTCATCTTTCATATTTCGTAGCAGTAACCACATTGCTAGCCAGTAATTAGCAAGTTTTATCAGCGCTGCATGCTCTTACCCTGAAGCAGTCCCCAAGAGCCCAATTTAGAGGCATATATCTCACTTGTTTAATACAAATTTAGCCTCCTAAATTATCCCTTTTTCCATAAACAGCCAGCACTACAGCCCTGAGGCCCCATAAGTAAGTAATTAATATAGATGTATTTTTTAACTCTTTTCAGATGCACATATTGCCACAAGTCAAACACTTTCTGTAGATTCGCATTCATTATGAGATACAGTTCTGGATGTCTTAGAAAATGATCATGAATGGAGACAGTAAAGAAGTAGCCAAAAATAGAAAACAATCAATAAAAATCCATGGAAAGAACACAGCGTGTAAAGAATGGCAGGTGTCTGGCAAAATGTTGTCTGTTAACAGAGGAAGGGCTTCAAAGTTCTCAACTCAAGGAACACTGTTTCCCTCAAAGTCAAATTAAAGCCTCAAAGTATTTTTGCTGATGTTAGGAGATTGTTTTTATGCTTATGCTTGCAGCTCAAATCCCTCCAAAATTCAAAATGCCCTTCCACCCCCAACTCATTTCTCCTTTCCCCTCCTATTTTGTCAGTGGTATTGGATGCAAATCACTCCTTGAGCTGGTAGAGATAACAATGTGGCTATCAAACAGTGTCACAGAGCCAGAGGGATGAAAACTTGGCATCAAAACTATCTCCCATCTTCCTATAACTGCCCTTTAGGCTGTTGAAGTGATGCCCATTGTTCTAATGTATATGTGCACAGCTGTAGCTTAATAATGTGTCCCACAGATTAGATGAAATGTTTTATGGATTTAAAAAATAATAATAATCATTTTAAAATGTATCCAGAATAAATATATCACATTTCAAGCACAGACTACCCACAGAGAACGTACTCCCCAAAACTCTAATAGTTCTCCACAGCCTTTAGCAGAAAGGGACTCTTTGGCACCTGGGTAGAAGAACAAAGCAGCTCACAGAGTCCTCTCACCCTTCATACTCATTGCAGATAACGTGTCAGGTTCTCAGCGTTTCATGGAGGAGGTGGGAGGTGTAATACTTGTGACTGGACATGAAAGAGCAATTTAACATCTGAGGACGGTTATCTACAAAGGATGGTGAGGTTGCTAGGAGACAACATGGGATGGTTGTTTGCCTGCTAGCCGGGGAAAAGAGCACTCTTGCCTCAGGTGGACTTTTCAGGTCCTTCATTGAGGGCCGGGAAAGGGTTCTGAAGGTATCAGAGAAAGCTGTGACTGGAGTTCAAGTTAACAGAAACAGCAGTGAAATCAGTGGGGCAAAGCTGGAGACCAAGCAATCATTGAGAGTGACAGAGGAATCAGTTTTTCAGTAAAAAAATTATGTGCTTGAAAAGAGGAAGAATGAAGGAGTTAATTCACAAGTTTGGAGCACTAATTAATAAATGAGGGCTCGACTCTTTTCTTACATTTATCTTGTGTGATTAGAAGTGGCTGGTAACTCATGTGATTTAGACAGACTGGTGCACAATCTCAGAATAAACCTTTGTCCTTTACTGTCTGAGGCCTTATGATCAACAAATCATTAGCCATAAATTAAGGTTTCGTTAGTTTATGCCTTTTGTCTTCTTCATTTACCACACTCTAAATGGATAAGTCTCCCTGCAGTCACATGCAATCATATGCTACTGTAGGTGTTCCTGCTCTGGCAGAGCAGTTGGACTAGATGATCTTTCAAGGTCCCTTCCAATTCCTAGTTCTGTGATTCTGTGTGACTCTGTGATGCACCTATGATTGCATTATGCTACTGAGACTTAAAGACTAGGCCTTAGGATCAATAAAAACATAGGAAGCCACTCTACAAATTGTAACTGAAATATATTTTGCTCTTAAGTGGATGAAAATGTTTGTAAGTGGAAAGGTCACATGCTGGTACTTGCAGCAATTCAGGATGAATTGTGTCAGGCCCTTTCTTTGACATATGTGATGGGAACTGAGCAAAATAGCAGATTTCATTTCCCACCATCCCTGTACCCATGCTCCCTGGAGCACAGGAAACTACCAAGTAAGTCCCCTGAAGAGTGGTGTCTCCAGGAGCTCCCATAAGAGTACTGCACCTCTGTCCTATTGAGGATTCAAGCCCAGGCTAAAACTGAGCCTTTAAGTTGGAAGCAAGCAAACCCCAGTCAAACCAAATAGTTTCTGACTACAGTCTCGTTCAGTGAAACTGAATCAATCTCAAAACACATTATCACCCTCTTCACTGGGAGGGTGGTCAGACACTGGAACAGGTTGCCCAAGGAAATTGTGGATGCCCCCTCCCTGGAAGTGTTAAAGGCCAGGCTGGATGAGGCTTTGAGCAACCTGGTCTAGTGGAAGGTGTCCCTGCTGATGGCAGGGGGGTTGGAACTGGATGAGCTTTAAGGTCCCTTCCAACCCAAACCATTCTATGATTCTATGATCATGTCTAATTGTTTAACTTCACAACCACTGTAAGGCATCATTCCTATGTTTAATCATATGGGTGACAACGCAAGTGAGGAAATCTATTTCCTATTACATTTGACACTGCTTGGCTAATATTTGTGTATTTTCCTGGTGAGAACATCTTAAAAACTACTTGAAGTGGCTGCAACAGAAGAAAGGCTGAAATCATCGCTGAGAATAACAATCCTGAGAAATATTTAGGTCTAGAATGTGTGGCTAAGCAACATCAAACACCCTGTGAACTTCAAGAAGTATCAGCAGCAGACCATTGCCTCAAGGTTTAGCACAGTCGTAACCCTTAACAGAAGTCACGCAATTTAGCAAGATTCTTAAAGTATTTGAAGTCTGCAATCTATGAACCACTCAGAGGAAAAAAAAAAGTGCTGAGTGCTCTAAAATCTATTTTAATGCCAAATTAATTCCTTCAACTCAAATTCTAGGTAAATAGCATCTTTATCAGGTGTAAAGAAGAGACTTAGACCCAGTAGATTGTATATTCCACTGTATGTACTCTTTTTTTTTTTCCTGTAGAGTGAAGAGTTATAAAGTATAATTAGATAAATCCTAATGGAAAATTATTGGTATCAACCACTATCCTTATGTCTGTTTCAGGGATGACAACACCTCAGGATCTGACCATATTATTCTGAATTTTTAAGGCATGAAAAGGCTGATCACACACCAAGCGCATCGCCCTGAAGATGTAACTGCAGGACGTGAAAAGACCAATGAGTTGGTAACTTAAAAAAAAATGATGGGACATAAAAAGTTGCTCCAACTCATCTAATGTCATAAACAGGAGATATTAAAATAGGAGGAAAGGAAGGATGGTATGAATGAAAAGGCCACCATGGTCAAGCCTTCTCATGAGGGATCCTGCATTTAAAAGTGAGGAGCCATACTTTGCATTTAGTTCTATTAGTAATCTTATGCTTTGGTAGATCATTGATTTCTATGATAATGTGCATGGTCTAAAGAACAGACACAATAGAAGAGAGCTGTGAAGCAAGCCTCATTCCACAGTCACATTCACCTACCACCTGATGTACCCAGAGGTGTACGAACAAGAGACAGCTGATGCTCAGCAGCGTAAAGAGCAGGTTATTTACCTCCCTGAGAAATTTGTTTTCACGTGAGATTACATCCCTGCCTTCCTTTGCAACATATTCAAGATTTTTTAATCAATGTGATATCCAGACTTAGGCTTTTGTTACTGAATAAAACACGGTGATCACTTTAAATTCTCCACAAAGTGCAGCGTGCTGTTGTGATACTGAAGGACAGCAACGGGAAAAGTTTTGTGCAGGCACGCACAGGAAGAGCAGGAAGAGTAGCTGAGAAAGTTTTGACACAGAGGGAGCAGGTTCAAACAGCCAGAACCCCAGGAAGAGACTCCTGACTCTTCCCAAGCTGGTTCCTCACCCTCAAGCGATACCCGGAGGACTGGGTAAGACAACTGGAAGGCTGAATACAGCTTCCAGCCAGCGGCTTCCCCGCAGTTAAAGCGGCCCGTCCCCGCACGCAGGGGTACAGCCAACGCCGCTCTGCCTCTCGCCGAGCCCCGGGCACTCCCGGTTGCCAAGGGGGAGATGCCGAGGGTGGGCTCCCCCCGGGACCCCCCTGCCCGTCCCCTTTGCCCGCCCGGGCAAACCCCACGCCCAGGCAGCGGCAGCAGCGGG
>NW_010326857.1:74610-78526 GCF_000700745.2 Antrostomus carolinensis | reverse complement strand
CCCATTACCCCAGTGAATCCATCCCTCCCTTCTCCCCGGCCCCCGCGCAGCCACGCTGCCTATTTTTAAGCATAGCGTGCTACCCCGGAGCTGTCTTTAAAGCAGGGTGTTTCAGTTAGAGACTGAGTGTTGTAACCCTGCTGCCTCTGCCCATGCTTTGTGCCCAGGGTGCGTGTAGCAAGGCTGTGTCACCGTTTCAGTGAGTGTTTTTTGGGGTTTGGTGGGGGGAGCCGTGGGGTGCCCCCTCTACACCCACCAGCATCTCTGCATGGCAGGGTTGGGTGGCCGGGGGTTGGCTCATGGCTTGGGGGATTGCAGGCTGTTGAGGTGACATTGTTTTGTTAGATGTGCAGGCACATCTGGTTGGTGGAACCCATTTTTAATCTTCTTCTTCCAGGATGGTTAGAAAATAGGAGACTGTCTGCACTGATACTAATTGGCTACGTGTAACTGTGGGTAGTAATTACCATTCTATAGACGCTGGTACAGATACCATACTGGAGACCATTTGCATTGCTATTAAAAACTGAGCAGAGCTGAGTTTGGAAATGCATTGTGCTTGCACTAAGTGAAGCGAGGCAGCTTTCCCAGAGAAATAAATATATAAGCACATACAACTGTCTGCTGGAGCAGAAACCATGTTTTGTGAGTGCTGTGCAAGCCTAAAGCGCTGTGGTGTGAAACCATTGTTTAACATAAGTGAGGAAGAAACTTCTTGAAGCTGTGTAGTCACCTCCTCACTTTATCCAGCTGCAGCAGTATCTTTGTTGTCAAAATATTCCTTCCTTCTCTTTACACTGATGCACAAGATAATAGTATTCAGCAATGTCTGTGCAGCAGAGAGCAGCCGCCACATTGGCTGTGTCCCCAGCTGCCACCTTTCCTCCTTGGCAGTGAGTTCCCAAAGAGGTGTGAGTGGGGAGGGAGGGAGATGAGCCTCCAGTCACACTTTGTGGCAGTTTCCAAGTTTTCTTGCCCAAAGTGGAGGTCAGCTCACGGTGAGCATCCCTGAGAGTGTGCTCACCCCAGCCTGGCCAGGCGGGTGATGGCTGAGCTGGGCCAAAAAGGTGTGAGTGAGGGCAGCAGGGGAGTCTGGTTGAGCACCAGGAGGGTTTACTTTGTGCTGCTATTGATCAAGGTAGAGACAGCAATTCTCTGATTCAGGGGAGAAACTGCAGGTTTTAGTGCTGCCCGCAGCCTGTTCTGGGCTGAAGTGGATGCTGTGAACCTAAGGAATAATTTAATCGTGGTGCTGCATGAATGTAACTGAAAGGGGGATTTACTGCTGTAATCTTTTCATGGTACTTAATTTAATTTCCATGTGCTTTATTGCAACACTGATTCTTCAGGTGAGAGGGAGGGAGGCTTCTACAGAGTACAGGTGGATCAGTTTCTATTGCTGGGTTAGGGATTTAGCAAGGTGCTTTCTTGGCTACAGCAGGGGAAAAAGGCTCTGTGTCCTCTGTGGGGCTGCAGTTTGGAATCTGGGGTATCTCTAGGGAAAAGCCATTCCTGTAATCTGTAGTGGGCAGTGTTTGAAGTCACTGTGCTCTGTTCAGAGCAAAACTCAGACTGGACAAATTCACATTATCTTCATAGATCATAAAAATTGTAGTTAAGCTGATCTGCATTGGGTTAGACTCACTTCGTGCCCAAGAGACCTGTTATCTGCTGGAGGCAATCGTGAAATTGTCAGTGTTGCCAGTGGCAAAGGTCTTTTTTAAGGCTGGATCAGGGGCTTAAGAGGCAAAAATGAGACTGCCCTGAAGTGTGTCAGAAAAGGTCATGCTGCTTCGGAGCCATGGAGCACAGACCCCTCTGCAACCCCACAGATCTGTGCTATTGGATCTCCTGTTTTATTTGGGGAAAAAAACTGCATTTAGTATTTTCTCTCCTGACCTCCCTGCCTGGGGAACACTAATAGCACAGTGTTTTCTCAGCCAGAAACGCTGCTCCTCACGCCTCCACTCCTCAACAAGAGACGTCTCTGGCAGCACATTGCAGGTGTTTGTGCATGCCTGCTGTGGTTACTAAGGTAAAGGAAACACAAGCAGCAGCTCAGGGAATGGGAACAGACAAGCCAAATGCCAAATACTTGTGGGTTTGGGCAAGAATGACAGTGACCTTGTAAACGTAAGGAAAAGGTTTTTCACCGTGAGGGTGACAGGACACTGGGACAGGCTGCCCAGAGAGGTTGTGGAGTCTCCTCCTCTGGAGAGATTCAAACCCGCCGGGACGTGTTCCTGTGTGACCTGTAGGTGATCCAGCTCTGGCAGGGGGATTGGACTGGATGATCTTTCGAGGTCCCTTCCAATCCCCACCATCCTGTGATTCTGTGACCTGCTATGCCAGCCTGTTTCAGTGTGGGGCTGGGCTTGCTTACTCCTTGTGCAGGCTCTGGGCTGTCATTGCTGGTGTCTGCTGTGCTTTCCAGAGCACCAAGCTTCAGAGACTGAGCAAACTCCTCCCAGGTGGTGCTGCGTGTGGAGCTCCCAGCCCTCCTTACAGAGCTGTGTGGTTGTGGTGCATGTAATTGTCCAGGGCTGTGTCACAGGTTCTGCCCTCATCCCAGCCCCTCCCCACCACTGTGGCTCCTTCTGGCCATGCAACGAAGGAGGAAGGAGACAACCATCCTGAAAAACACCCTTTTGATAAGCAGCTGCTGAGCCTCTGTGGAGGGCTGAGGGGCAGCGCACATCCTGCCCAAACCTTCCTGCCTGCTGCTTTGTGGCTCCAGAGGACGAGCTGCTGAGGACCCAAATCCCAAGTGGTTCTCTTCACACCTGGCTACGTGCCTCCCTGGTTTTGCAATTTCATCTTCCCATTGTACCTGCTTGCCTTCCTCATGTTTCCCCTCCACGGTGACTCTTCAGGAGCAATTTTCCTGCCTGAAAAATTTACTACCCGTGTGCTGCTGCTGTGATGCTAATTGGACACAGCACATTTTAGCAGAGTGTGTATTTTAAGCCAGTCTTCAATTAGTAGCTTCTCTGAGGCTCCTTGTTGAAATGCTTCTGTCCATTTCTACTCTGGAGGTGGTGGGAGCAAAATTAATTCGTGGATGTTCTCTCCCAAGCTTGGAACATGAGGCAAGAAATAGCAAAAACATCCCAAAAGAATGTCTGCTGACCAGGAGTATTTTATCACTGAGGGACTCAAAAGAAGGACTGCTTCAATCATTTCCACATTTCTGAATTACTGGAATACTGCTCCAAGGTGCAGGGGTGTCGTGCTTGCATCAGGCTCTAGGTACTGTATATGCATCTGTGTAATATGAAAAGGTCAAGGGATTAAAGGGGAATATTCTGCAAAATTGGAAGCAGCTGACAGCAGCCTGGTGAGAGTTACCCTGAAATGTTCTCTGGCCATTGCAAAAGGAGAGTGATGTGAAAAATGGAGTTTGAATTTTTTTTAATTTTAGGTTAGAATAGTCCAGCTGCTTGTGGTTTTGTTTTGGTTTGTGTTTGGGGTTTTTTTATTTTTGTTTTTCTTGCAACCTGGATAAAAACCATGGCCATATCCCTTGTTCTCTATCAGACAGTTTTGTGTTGTGTTTGTAGAGCCACAGTTGCAGTTGTGCCGTTGTTTCCTTTACGCTCCTTTTGGATTGAAGGATTTACAGATCAATAAATCAAACTCTCGGTTGAGAAGGTTCTTTCCTCCCCCTTGTTTAACAAATGGCTTGGTGTACACCTATGCTTCCCTTCTGAAATGTGGCACCGAGGTCTGTGCTATGGGCCAATGTCAATAACCTGATTGTCCTGGCAGCATTCTTGATAATAGTTTTGACTTCTTGGGAATCAGCTGTAGGGCTGTTTGAATTGAGGTTGTTTTGGCAACCTGGTTACCATTTACATGATTAGAGTATCAGTGTAAAATTAACCAACTAAAGGCAAAAGAGAAATGCCTTAATAGG
>NW_010326857.1:73454-74470 GCF_000700745.2 Antrostomus carolinensis | reverse complement strand
TTCTTCACTGTGAGGGTGGTCAGACACTGGAACAGGTTGCCCAGAGAAGCTGTGGATGCCACCTCCCTGGACGCGTTGAAGGCCAGGTTGGATGAGGCTTTGAGCAACCTGGTCTAGTGGAAGGTGTCCCTGCTGCTGGCAGGGGGGTTGGGACTGGATGAGCTTTAAGGTCCCTTCCAACCCAAACCAGTCTGGGATTCTGTGATTCTATAATGTGATGTTGCACCCCCAAGGAATAATGTAATAGCAGTTTTGTGTGTATTCTCAAAATGGGGTGCTGCTGTGGCACAGTCTCAAAGAGGCGAGGATAAAGGCAGCCTTGCTGCTTATCTTTATAAGATGCAGAAGAGATGTACTGAGAGATGAAATGTCGAGTTCTGTGTTGAGTGAAAAGCTTGAATGTGAACTTGGTCCTTCTGCTTCCCAGCACTTCAAGCACAGAAGCAGGATCCTGCGAGCTCTCCTTCAGCTTTCTCTCTGCAAAAACACGAGATTGCTCTAAAAGGCGCTTTCATTTCCATGCTAATGCACTTTGTTCCAGACAACCCTTCGTGTGTTGTTGCTCCTTCCCACCTTCAGTACTGCAGAGGCAGTTTGGCTTTTGTTACCTGGGTTGTTTGATGCCAGTTAAGAGTGCAGAGCTTACGTTAGCATCACACAATTCAATTGTTTTGCTCTTTTCTTAGATTATAATAACAGGGAATTCTCTCCTCAGAGCAAACGATTGCCACGTCCCAGCGAGGAGAGGAAGGGAACTCTGCTGCGTTGCGTGGTGTGGGTAACTGTTACTCACCAGGGGTAATCTTGGCAGAATGAGCAGAACAATTTATTTTTTCTTTAAAAAAAAATTTTTATTTTTGCCTTTCTTTCTTTTTGGTATGATTTTCAGCATCAGGAGAGAATCACTTTTATGTAGTGGTGGGAGGTGACAGAGGCTTTTTGACACTTTATCAAACATTGCACAGTTCACTTGGGGAGCTGCTTCTGGCTCATCTGTAAAATTCCTGGAAGCTGAA